>NW_026894584.1:0-107484 GCF_032452875.1 Bos javanicus
GTGGAGAAAAGATGCTGAGTAGCTTGGTTTACGCCGAAGACCAATCAAACTTCAAGACAAGAAGTTTGCACCACTTACGAAGCAGGCGCCCTCTCGAATAGCTGTGCGCCCACCCTAGACACCTTCTCGAGTGGGTCTTAGCAGCCCAGGCATAATTAGTAAGCGTGGTGGGTTCCGCGCTCCAGATGGAGACTCAGCTGAAGTTAAAGGGAAGAATGACAAGGAACTTTATGAATTGGAGCTGTAAGTTAACTCTTTGACAGAGAGAGCGAGATGGTGGTGGGGACAGCCCCAGTGAAATCAGAGGTGAGAGCACAAAGCAATACAGTAGGCAGACTCTGGTTTTGGGGAGATGCTCGAGAATATCCGGGTGGACTCCTGAGGCTCGATCCCGCATTTGCGTATGCCGAGCCTCCTTCCTCATGACCTTGTCCAGAGTGGAATGCCTCCCCGGCCCCGGCACATGATCAGTGCATGCTCAGTCACGATATCAGTGCCTGCTCAGCCACGTGATCACTGACGGCACAGTCACGTGATCAGCGCCTCTCAGTCACGTGATCACCGTATGATAAACACGTGATCAGTGAACGACCAGCCACGTGATCACTGCATGC
This sequence comes from Bos javanicus, assembly GCF_032452875.1. Lineage (NCBI taxonomy): Eukaryota > Metazoa > Chordata > Mammalia > Artiodactyla > Bovidae > Bos > Bos javanicus. The sequence goes on from NW_026894584.1 coordinate 615, forward strand.
GGTCAGGTGGTCAGTTCCTGATCAGCCACCTGATCAGTGCGTGCACAGTCCCCTGATCAGCGCCTGTCAGTCACTGATCACTGCCTGATAAACACGTGATCAGTGCCCGAACAGCCACGTCATCAGTGCATGCGCAGTCACGTGATCAGTGCATGATAGCCACGTGATCAGTGCGTGCACAGTCCCATGATCAGCGCCTGTCAGTCACTGATCATTGCCTGATAAACACGTGATCAGTGCATGATGAGCCATGTGATCAGTGCCCGATCAGCCACGCCATCAGTGCATGCGCAGTCACGTCATCAGTGCATGATAGCCACGTGATCAGTGCATGCTCAGTCACGTGATCTGGACTTGATCAGCCACGTGATCAGTGCCTGCAGAGTCACGTGATCAGGGCCTGCTGAGCTGCGTGATTCCTGCCGGCTCATCTGCATGACAATTGCCAGCTGAGCTGCGTGATTCCTGTCGGCTCATCTGCTTGACAATTGCCAGCTGAGCTGCGTGATTCCTGCCTGGTCACGTGCTTGATTATTGCCAGTTGAGCAGCATGATTCGTCACTGCTGAGCTCCATGCTTATTGCCTGCTGATTGCGTGGTTCGTGTCTGCTCAGCTCTTTGAGTATTGCCTCCTGAGGTCCCTGTTCGGTCGCCACCTGCCGGGACCAGCCCCAACTGATCCAGGGTATTCGAAGGAGAGATGGCCTAGGCGACTATTTATATGCTAATCAGAGATGTCAAGAATAATAGTATGAGGAGAGCTCAGTAGGAAAATTCGGTGGAGAAAAGAGACTGAGTAGCTTGGTTTACGCGGAAGACCAATCAAACTTCAAGACAAGAAGTTTGCACCACTTACGTAGGCCGCAGGCGCCCTTCGAATAGCGAAAGGTGCCTCACCCTAGACACCTTCTCGAGTGGGTCTTAGCAGCCCAGGCATAATTAGTAAGCGTGGTGGGTTCCGCGCTCCAGATGGAGACTCAGCTGGAAGTTAAAGGGAAGAATGACAAGGAACTTTATGAATTGGAGCTGTAAGTTAACTCTTTGACAGAGAGAGCGAGATGGTGGTGGGGGACAGCCCCCAGTGAAATCAGAGGTGAGAGCACAAAGCAATACAGTAGGCAGACTCCGGTTGGGGGAGATGCTCGAGAATATCCGGGTGGACTCCTGAGGCTCGATCCCGCATTTGCGTATGCCGAGCCTCCTTCCTCATGACCTTTGTCCAGAGTGGAATGCCTCCCGGCTCCCGGCACATGATCAGTGCATGCTCAGTCACGATATCAGTGCCTGCTCAGCCACGTGATCACTGACGGCACAGTCACGTGATCAGCGCCCTCAGTCACGTGATCACCGTATGATAAACACGTGATCAGTGAACGACCAGCCACGTGATCACTGCATGCGCGGTCAGGTGGTCAGTTCCTGATCAGCCACCTGATCAGTGCGTGCACAGTCCCCTGATCAGCGCCTGTCAGTCACTGATCACTGCCTGATAAACACGTGATCAGTGCCCGAACAGCCACGTCATCAGTGCATGCGCAGTCACGTGATCAGTGCATGATAGCCACGTGATCAGTGCGTGCACAGTCCCATGATCAGCGCCTGTCAGTCACTGATCATTGCCTGATAAACACGTGATCAGTGCATGATGAGCCATGTGATCAGTGCCCGATCAGCCACGTCATCAGTGCATGCGCAGTCACGTCATCAGTGCATGATAGCCACGTGATCAGTGCATGCTCAGTCACGTGATCTGGACTTGATCAGCCACGTGATCAGTGCCTGCAGAGTCACGTGATCAGGGCCTGCTGAGCTGCGTGATTCCTGCCGGCTCATCTGCTTGACAATTGCCAGCTGAGCTGCGTGATTCCTGCCTGGTCACGTGCTTGATTATTGCCAGTTGAGCAGCATGATTCGTCACTGCTGAGCTCCATGCTTATTGCCTGCTGATTGCGTGGTTCGTGTCTGCTCAGCTCTTTGAGTATTGCCTCCTGAGGTCCCTGTTCGGTCGCCACCTGCCGGGGACCAGCCCCAACTGATCCAGGGTATTCGAAGGAGAGATGGCCTAGGCGACTATTTATATGCTAATCAGAGATGTCAAGAATAATAGTATGAGGAGAGCTCAGTAGGAAAATTCGGTGGAGAAAAGAGACTGAGTAGCTTGGTTTACGCGGAAGACCAATCAAACTTCAAGACAAGAAGTTTGCACCACTTACGTAGGCCGCAGGCGCCCTCTCGAATAGCGAAAGGTGCCTCACCCTAGACACCTTCTCGAGTGGGTCTTAGCAGCCCAGGCATAATTAGTAAGCGTGGTGGGTTCCGCGCTCCAGATGGAGACTCAGCTGGAAGTTAAAGGGAAGAATGACAAGGAACTTTATGAATTGGAGCTGTAAGTTAACTCTTTGACAGAGAGAGCGAGATGGTGGTGGGGGACAGCCCCCAGTGAAATCAGAGGTGAGAGCACAAAGCAATACAGTAGGCAGACTCCGGTTTTTTTGGGGGGAGATGCTCGAGAATATCCGGGTGGACTCCTGAGGCTCGATCCCGCATTTGCGTATGCCGAGCCTCCTTCCTCATGACCTTTGTCCAGAGTGGAATGCCTCCCCGGCTCCCGGCACATGATCAGTGCATGCTCAGTCACGATATCAGTGCCTGCTCAGCCACGTGATCACTGACGGCACAGTCACGTGATCAGCGCCTCTCAGTCACGTGATCACCGTATGATAAACACGTGATCAGTGAACGACCAGCCACGTGATCACTGCATGCGCGGTCAGGTGGTCAGTTCCTGATCAGCCACCTGATCAGTGCGTGCACAGTCCCCTGATCAGCGCCTGTCAGTCACTGATCACTGCCTGATAAACACGTGATCAGTGCCCGAACAGCCACGTCATCAGTGCATGCGCAGTCACGTGATCAGTGCATGATAGCCACGTGATCAGTGCGTGCACAGTCCCATGATCAGCGCCTGTCAGTCACTGATCATTGCCTGATAAACACGTGATCAGTGCATGATGAGCCATGTGATCAGTGCCCGATCAGCCACGTCATCAGTGCATGCGCAGTCACGCCATCAGTGCATGATAGCCACGTGATCAGTGCATGCTCAGTCACGTGATCTGGACTTGATCAGCCACGTGATCAGTGCCTGCAGAGTCACGTGATCAGGGCCTGCTGAGCTGCGTGATTCCTGCCGGCTCATCTGCATGACAATTGCCATCTGAGCTGCGTGATTCCTGTCGGCTCATCTGCTTGACAATTGCCAGCTGAGCTGCGTGATTCCTGCCTGGTCACGTGCTTGATTATTGCCAGTTGAGCAGCATGATTCGTCACTGCTGAGCTCCATGCTTATTGCCTGCTGATTGCGTGGTTCGTGTCTGCTCAGCTCTTTGAGTATTGCCTCCTGAGGTCCCTGTTCGGTCGCCACCTGCCGGGGACCAGCCCCAACTGATCCAGGGTATTCGAAGGAGAGATGGCCTAGGCGACTATTTATATGCTAATCAGAGATGTCAAGAATAATAGTATGAGGAGAGCTCAGTAGGAAAATTCGGTGGAGAAAAGAGACTGAGTAGCTTGGTTTACGCGGAAGACCAATCAAACTTCAAGACAAGAAGTTTGCACCACTTACGTAGGCCGCAGGCGCCCTCTCGAATAGCGAAAGGTGCCTCACCCTAGACACCTTCTCGAGTGGGTCTTAGCAGCCCAGGCATAATTAGTAAGCTTGGTGGGTTCCGCGCTCCAGATGGAGACTCAGCTGGAAGTTAAAGGGAAGAATGACAAGGAACTTTATGAATTGGAGCTGTAAGTTAACTCTTTGACAGAGAGAGCGAGATGGTGGTGGGGGACAGCCCCCAGTGAAATCAGAGGTGAGAGCACAAAGCAATACAGTAGGCAGACTCCGGTTTTTTTTGGGGGGGAGATGCTCGAGAACATCCGGGCGGACTCCTGAGGCTCGATCCCGCATTTGCGTATGCCGAGCCTCCTTCCTCATGACCTTTGTCCAGAGTGGAATGCCTCCCCGGCTCCCGGCACATGATCAGTGCATGCTCAGTCACGATATCAGTGCCTGCTCAGCCAGGTGATCACTGACGGCACAGTCACGTGATCAGCGCCTCTCAGTCACGTGATCACCGTATGATAAACACGTGATCAGTGAACGACCAGCCACGTGATCACTGCATGCGCGGTCAGGTGGTCAGTTCCTGATCAGCCACCTGATCAGTGCGTGCACAGTCCCCTGATCAGCGCCTGTCAGTCACTGATCACTGCCTGATAAACACGTGATCAGTGCCCGAAGAGCCACGTCATCAGTGCATGCGCAGTCACGTGATCAGTGCATGATAGCCACGTGATCAGTGCGTGCACAGTCCCATGATCAGCGCCTGTCAGTCACTGATCATTGCCTGATAAACACGTGATCAGTGCATGATGAGCCATGTGATCAGTGCCCGATCAGCCACGCCATCAGTGCATGCGCAGTCACGTCATCAGTGCATGATAGCCACGTGATCAGTGCATGCTCAGTCACGTGATCTGGACTTGATCAGCCACGTGATCAGTGCCTGCAGAGTCACGTGATCAGGGCCTGCTGAGCTGCGTGATTCCTGCCGGCTCATCTGCATGACAATTGCCAGCTGAGCTGCGTGATTCCTGTCGGCTCATCTGCTTGACAATTGCCAGCTGAGCTGCGTGATTCCTGCCTGGTCACGTGCTTGATTATTGCCAGTTGAGCAGCATGATTCGTCACTGCTGAGCTCCATGCTTATTGCCTGCTGATTGCGTGGTTCGTGTCTGCTCAGCTCTTTGAGTATTGCCTCCTGAGGTCCCTGTTCGGTCGCCACCTGCCGGGGACCAGCCCCAACTGATCCAGGGTATTCGAAGGAGAGATGGCCTAGGCGACTATTTATATGCTAATCAGAGATGTCAAGAATAATAGTATGAGGAGAGCTCAGTAGGAAAATTCGGTGGAGAAAAGAGACTGAGTAGCTTGGTTTACGCGGAAGACCAATCAAACTTCAAGACAAGAAGTTTGCACCACTTACGTAGGCCGCAGGCGCCCTCTCGAATAGCGAAAGGTGCCTCACCCTAGACACCTTCTCGAGTGGGTCTTAGCAGCCCAGGCATAATTAGTAAGCGTGGTGGGTTCCGCGCTCCAGATGGAGACTCAGCTGGAAGTTAAAGGGAAGAATGACAAGGAACTTTATGAATTGGAGCTGTAAGTTAACTCTTTGACAGAGAGAGCGAGATGGTGGTGGGGGACAGCCCCCAGTGAAATCAGAGGTGAGAGCACAAAGCAATACAGTAGGCAGACTCCGGTTTTTTGGGGGGAGATGCTCGAGAACATCCGGGTGGACTCCTGAGGCTCGATCCCGCATTTGCGTATGCCGAGCCTCCTTCCTCATGACCTTTGTCCAGAGTGGAATGCCTCCCCGGCTCCCGGCACATGATCAGTGCATGCTCAGTCACGATATCAGTGCCTGCTCAGCCACGTGATCACTGACGGCACAGTCACGTGATCAGCGCCTCTCAGTCACGTGATCACCGCATGATAAACACGTGATCAGTGAACGACCAGCCACGTGATCACTGCATGCGCGGTCAGGTGGTCAGTTCCTGATCAGCCACCTGATCAGTGCGTGCACAGTCCCTTGATCAGCGCCTGTCAGTCACTGATCACTGCCTGATAAACACGTGATCAGTGCCCGAACAGCCACGCCATCAGTGCATGCGCAGTCACGTGATCAGTGCATGATAGCCACGTGATCAGTGCGTGCACAGTCCCATGATCAGCGCCTGTCAGTCACTGATCATTGCCTGATAAACACGTGATCAGTGCATGATGAGCCATGTGATCAGTGCCCGATCAGCCACGTCATCAGTGCATGCGCAGTCACGTCATCAGTGCATGATAGCCACGTGATCAGTGCATGCTCAGTCACGTGATCTGGACTTGATCAGCCACGTGATCAGTGCCTGCAGAGTCACGTGATCAGGGCCTGCTGAGCTGCGTGATTCCTGCCGGCTCATCTGCATGACAATTGCCAGCTGAGCTGCGTGATTCCTGTCGGCTCATCTGCTTGACAATTGCCAGCTGAGCTGCGTGATTCCTGCCTGGTCACGTGCTTGATTATTGCCAGTTGAGCAGCATGATTCGTCACTGCTGAGCTCCATGCTTATTGCCTGCTGATTGCGTGGTTCGTGTCTGCTCAGCTCTTTGAGTATTGCCTCCTGAGGTCCCTGTTCGGTCGCCACCTGCCGGGGACCAGCCCCAACTGATCCAGGGTATTCGAAGGAGAGATGGCCTAGGCGACTATTTATATGCTAATCAGAGATGTCAAGAATAATAGTATGAGGAGAGCTCAGTAGGAAAATTCGGTGGAGAAAAGAGACTGAGTAGCTTGGTTTACGCGGAAGACCAATCAAACTTCAAGACAAGAAGTTTGCACCACTTACGTAGGCCGCAGGCGCCCTCTCGAATAGCGAAAGGTGCCTCACCCTAGACACCTTCTCGAGTGGGTCTTAGCAGCCCAGGCATAATTAGTAAGCGTGGTGGGTTCCGCGCTCCAGATGGAGACTCAGCTGGAAGTTAAAGGGAAGAATGACAAGGAACTTTATGAATTGGAGCTGTAAGTTAACTCTTTGACAGAGAGAGCGAGATGGTGGTGGGGGACAGCCCCCAGTGAAATCAGAGGTGAGAGCACAAAGCAATACAGTAGGCAGACTCCGGTTTTTTTGGGGGAGATGCTCGAGAATATCCGGGTGGACTCCTGAGGCTCGATCCCGCATTTGCGTATGCCGAGCCTCCTTCCTCATGACCTTTGTCCAGAGTGGAATGCCTCCCCGGCTCCCGGCACATGATCAGTGCATGCTCAGTCACGATATCAGTGCCTGCTCAGCCACGTGATCACTGACGGCACAGTCACGTGATCAGCGCCTCTCAGTCACGTGATCACCGTATGATAAACACGTGATCAGTGAACGACCAGCCACGTGATCACTGCATGCGCGGTCAGGTGGTCAGTTCCTGATCAGCCACCTGATCAGTGCGTGCACAGTCCCCTGATCAGCGCCTGTCAGTCACTGATCACTGCCTGATAAACACGTGATCAGTGCCCGAACAGCCACGTCATCAGTGCATGCGCAGTCACGTGATCAGTGCATGATAGCCACGTGATCAGTGCGTGCACAGTCCCATGATCAGCGCCTGTCAGTCACTGATCATTGCCTGATAAACACGTGATCAGTGCATGATGAGCCATGTGATCAGTGCCCGATCAGCCACGTCATCAGTGCATGCGCAGTCACGTCATCAGTGCATGATAGCCACGTGATCAGTGCATGCTCAGTCACGTGATCTGGACTTGATCAGCCACGTGATCAGTGCCTGCAGAGTCACGTGATCAGGGCCTGCTGAGCTGCGTGATTCCTGCCGGCTCATCTGCATGACAATTGCCAGCTGAGCTGCGTGATTCCTGTCGGCTCATCTGCTTGACAATTGCCAGCTGAGCTGCGTGATTCCTGCCTGGTCACGTGCTTGATTATTGCCAGTTGAGCAGCATGATTCGTCACTGCTGAGCTCCATGCTTATTGCCTGCTGATTGCGTGGTTCGTGTCTGCTCAGCTCTTTGAGTATTGCCTCCTGAGGTCCCTGTTCGGTCGCCACCTGCCGGGGACCAGCCCCAACTGATCCAGGGTATTCGAAGGAGAGATGGCCTAGGCGACTATTTATATGCTAATCAGAGATGTCAAGAATAATAGTATGAGGAGAGCTCAGTAGGAAAATTCGGTGGAGAAAAGAGACTGAGTAGCTTGGTTTACGCGGAAGACCAATCAAACTTCAAGACAAGAAGTTTGCACCACTTACGTAGGCCGCAGGCGCCCTCTCGAATAGCGAAAGGTGCCTCACCCTAGACACCTTCTCGAGTGGGTCTTAGCAGCCCAGGCATAATTAGTAAGCGTGGTGGGTTCCGCGCTCCAGATGGAGACTCAGCTGGAAGTTAAAGGGAAGAATGACAAGGAACTTTATGAATTGGAGCTGTAAGTTAACTCTTTGACAGAGAGAGCGAGATGGTGGTGGGGGACAGCCCCCAGTGAAATCAGAGGTGAGAGCACAAAGCAATACAGTAGGCAGACTCCGGTTTTTTGGGGGGAGATGCTCGAGAATATCCGGGTGGACTCCTGAGGCTCGATCCCGCATTTGCGTATGCCGAGCCTCCTTCCTCATGACCTTTGTCCAGAGTGGAATGCCTCCCCGGCTCCCGGCACATGATCAGTGCATGCTCAGTCACGATATCAGTGCCTGCTCAGCCACGTGATCACTGACGGCACAGTCACGTGATCAGCGCCTCTCAGTCACGTGATCACCGTATGATAAACACGTGATCAGTGAACGACCAGCCACGTGATCACTGCATGCGCGGTCAGGTGGTCAGTTCCTGATCAGCCACCTGATCAGTGCGTGCACAGTCCCCTGATCAGCGCCTGTCAGTCACTGATCACTGCCTGATAAACACGTGATCAGTGCCCGAACAGCCACGTCATCAGTGCATGCGCAGTCACGTGATCAGTGCATGATAGCCACGTGATCAGTGCGTGCACAGTCCCATGATCAGCGCCTGTCAGTCACTGATCATTGCCTGATAAACACGTGATCAGTGCATGATGAGCCATGTGATCAGTGCCCGATCAGCCACGTCATCAGTGCATGCGCAGTCACGTCATCAGTGCATGATAGCCACGTGATCAGTGCATGCTCAGTCACGTGATCTGGACTTGATCAGCCACGTGATCAGTGCCTGCAGAGTCACGTGATCAGGGCCTGCTGAGCTGCGTGATTCCTGCCGGCTCATCTGCATGACAATTGCCAGCTGAGCTGCGTGATTCCTGTCGGCTCATCTGCTTGACAATTGCCAGCTGAGCTGCGTGATTCCTGCCTGGTCACGTGCTTGATTATTGCCAGTTGAGCAGCATGATTCGTCACTGCTGAGCTCCATGCTTATTGCCTGCTGATTGCGTGGTTCGTGTCTGCTCAGCTCTTTGAGTATTGCCTCCTGAGGTCCCTGTTCGGTCGCCACCTGCCGGGGACCAGCCCCAACTGATCCAGGGTATTCGAAGGAGAGATGGCCTAGGCGACTATTTATATGCTAATCAGAGATGTCAAGAATAATAGTATGAGGAGAGCTCAGTAGGAAAATTCGGTGGAGAAAAGAGACTGAGTAGCTTGGTTTACGCGGAAGACCAATCAAACTTCAAGACAAGAAGTTTGCACCACTTACGTAGGCCGCAGGCGCCCTCTCGAATAGCGAAAGGTGCCTCACCCTAGACACCTTCTCGAGTGGGTCTTAGCAGCCCAGGCATAATTAGTAAGCGTGGTGGGTTCCGCGCTCCAGATGGAGACTCAGCTGGAAGTTAAAGGGAAGAATGACAAGGAACTTTATGAATTGGAGCTGTAAGTTAACTCTTTGACAGAGAGAGCGAGATGGTGGTGGGGGACAGCCCCCAGTGAAATCAGAGGTGAGAGCACAAAGCAATACAGTAGGCAGACTCCGGTTTTTTTGGGGGGAGATGCTCGAGAACATCCGGGTGGACTCCTGAGGCTCGATCCCGCATTTGCGTATGCCGAGCCTCCTTCCTCATGACCTTTGTCCAGAGTGGAATGCCTCCCCGGCTCCCGGCACATGATCAGTGCATGCTCAGTCACGATATCAGTGCCTGCTCAGCCACGTGATCACTGACGGCACAGTCACGTGATCAGCGCCTCTCAGTCACGTGATCACCGTATGATAAACACGTGATCAGTGAACGACCAGCCACGTGATCACTGCATGCGCGGTCAGGTGGTCAGTTCCTGATCAGCCACCTGATCAGTGCGTGCACAGTCCCCTGATCAGCGCCTGTCAGTCACTGATCACTGCCTGATAAACACGTGATCAGTGCCCGAACAGCCACGTCATCAGTGCATGCGCAGTCACGTGATCAGTGCATGATAGCCACGTGATCAGTGCGTGCACAGTCCCATGATCAGCGCCTGTCAGTCACTGATCATTGCCTGATAAACACGTGATCAGTGCATGATGAGCCATGTGATCAGTGCCCGATCAGCCACGCCATCAGTGCATGCGCAGTCACGTCATCAGTGCATGATAGCCACGTGATCAGTGCATGCTCAGTCACGTGATCTGGACTTGATCAGCCACGTGATCAGTGCCTGCAGAGTCACGTGATCAGGGCCTGCTGAGCTGCGTGATTCCTGCCGGCTCATCTGCATGACAATTGCCAGCTGAGCTGCGTGATTCCTGTCGGCTCATCTGCTTGACAATTGCCAGCTGAGCTGCGTGATTCCTGCCTGGTCACGTGCTTGATTATTGCCAGTTGAGCAGCATGATTCGTCACTGCTGAGCTCCATGCTTATTGCCTGCTGATTGCGTGGTTCGTGTCTGCTCAGCTCTTTGAGTATTGCCTCCTGAGGTCCCTGTTCGGTCGCCACCTGCCGGGGACCAGCCCCAACTGATCCAGGGTATTCGAAGGAGAGATGGCCTAGGCGACTATTTATATGCTAATCAGAGATGTCAAGAATAATAGTATGAGGAGAGCTCAGTAGGAAAATTCGGTGGAGAAAAGAGACTGAGTAGCTTGGTTTACGCGGAAGACCAATCAAACTTCAAGACAAGAAGTTTGCACCACTTACGTAGGCCGCAGGCGCCCTCTCGAATAGCGAAAGGTGCCTCACCCTAGACACCTTCTCGAGTGGGTCTTAGCAGCCCAGGCATAATTAGTAAGCGTGGTGGGTTCCGCGCTCCAGATGGAGACTCAGCTGGAAGTTAAAGGGAAGAATGACAAGGAACTTTATGAATTGGAGCTGTAAGTTAACTCTTTGACAGAGAGAGCGAGATGGTGGTGGGGGACAGCCCCCAGTGAAATCAGAGGTGAGAGCACAAAGCAATACAGTAGGCAGACTCCGGTTTTTTTGGGGGAGATGCTCGAGAATATCCGGGTGGACTCCTGAGGCTCGATCCCGCATTTGCGTATGCCGAGCCTCCTTCCTCATGACCTTTGTCCAGAGTGGAATGCCTCCCCGGCTCCCGGCACATGATCAGTGCATGCTCAGTCACGATATCAGTGCCTGCTCAGCCACGTGATCACTGACGGCACAGTCACGTGATCAGCGCCTCTCAGTCACGTGATCACCGTATGATAAACACGTGATCAGTGAACGACCAGCCACGTGATCACTGCATGCGCGGTCAGGTGGTCAGTTCCTGATCAGCCACCTGATCAGTGCGTGCACAGTCCCCTGATCAGCGCCTGTCAGTCACTGATCACTGCCTGATAAACACGTGATCAGTGCCCGAACAGCCACGTCATCAGTGCATGCGCAGTCACGTGATCAGTGCATGATAGCCACGTGATCAGTGCGTGCACAGTCCCATGATCAGCGCCTGTCAGTCACTGATCATTGCCTGATAAACACGTGATCAGTGCATGATGAGCCATGTGATCAGTGCCCGATCAGCCACGTCATCAGTGCATGCGCAGTCACGTCATCAGTGCATGATAGCCACGTGATCAGTGCATGCTCAGTCACGTGATCTGGACTTGATCAGCCACGTGATCAGTGCCTGCAGAGTCACGTGATCAGGGCCTGCTGAGCTGCGTGATTCCTGCCGGCTCATCTGCATGACAATTGCCAGCTGAGCTGCGTGATTCCTGTCGGCTCATCTGCTTGACAATTGCCAGCTGAGCTGCGTGATTCCTGCCTGGTCACGTGCTTGATTATTGCCAGTTGAGCAGCATGATTCGTCACTGCTGAGCTCCATGCTTATTGCCTGCTGATTGCGTGGTTCGTGTCTGCTCAGCTCTTTGAGTATTGCCTCCTGAGGTCCCTGTTCGGTCGCCACCTGCCGGGGACCAGCCCCAACTGATCCAGGGTATTCGAAGGAGAGATGGCCTAGGCGACTATTTATATGCTAATCAGAGATGTCAAGAATAATAGTATGAGGAGAGCTCAGTAGGAAAATTCGGTGGAGAAAAGAGACTGAGTAGCTTGGTTTACGCGGAAGACCAATCAAACTTCAAGACAAGAAGTTTGCACCACTTACGTAGGCCGCAGGCGCCCTCTCGAATAGCGAAAGGTGCCTCACCCTAGACACCTTCTCGAGTGGGTCTTAGCAGCCCAGGCATAATTAGTAAGCGTGGTGGGTTCCGCGCTCCAGATGGAGACTCAGCTGGAAGTTAAAGGGAAGAATGACAAGGAACTTTATGAATTGGAGCTGTAAGTTAACTCTTTGACAGAGAGAGCGAGATGGTGGTGGGGGACAGCCCCCAGTGAAATCAGAGGTGAGAGCACAAAGCAATACAGTAGGCAGACTCCGGTTTTTTGGGGGGAGATGCTCGAGAATATCCGGGTGGACTCCTGAGGCTCGATCCCGCATTTGCGTATGCCGAGCCTCCTTCCTCATGACCTTTGTCCAGAGTGGAATGCCTCCCCGGCTCCCGGCACATGATCAGTGCATGCTCAGTCACGATATCAGTGCCTGCTCAGCCACGTGATCACTGACGGCACAGTCACGTGATCAGCGCCTCTCAGTCACGTGATCACCGTATGATAAACACGTGATCAGTGAACGACCAGCCACGTGATCACTGCATGCGCGGTCAGGTGGTCAGTTCCTGATCAGCCACCTGATCAGTGCGTGCACAGTCCCCTGATCAGCGCCTGTCAGTCACTGATCACTGCCTGATAAACACGTGATCAGTGCCCGAACAGCCACGTCATCAGCGCATGCGCAGTCACGTGATCAGTGCATGATAGCCACGTGATCAGTGCGTGCACAGTCCCATGATCAGCGCCTGTCAGTCACTGATCATTGCCTGATAAACACGTGATCAGTGCATGATGAGCCATGTGATCAGTGCCCGATCAGCCACGCCATCAGTGCATGCGCAGTCACGCCATCAGTGCATGATAGCCACGTGATCAGTGCATGCTCAGTCACGTGATCTGGACTTGATCAGCCACGTGATCAGTGCCTGCAGAGTCACGTGATCAGGGCCTGCTGAGCTGCGTGATTCCTGCCAGCTCATCTGCATGACAATTGCCAGCTGAGCTGCGTGATTCCTGTCGGCTCATCTGCTTGACAATTGCCGGCTGAGCTGCGTGATTCCTGCCTGGTCACGTGCTTGATTATTGCCAGTTGAGCAGCATGATTCGTCACTGCTGAGCTCCATGCTTATTGCCTGCTGATTGCGTGGTTCGTGTCTGCTCAGCTCTTTGAGTATTGCCTCCTGAGGTCCCTGTTCGGTCGCCACCTGCCGGGGACCAGCCCCAACTGATCCAGGGTATTCGAAGGAGAGATGGCCTAGGCGACTATTTATATGCTAATCAGAGATGTCAAGAATAATAGTATGAGGAGAGCTCAGTAGGAAAATTCGGTGGAGAAAAGAGACTGAGTAGCTTGGTTTACGCGGAAGACCAATCAAACTTCAAGACAAGAAGTTTGCACCACTTACGTAGGCCGCAGGCGCCCTCTCGAATAGCGAAAGGTGCCTCACCCTAGACACCTTCTCGAGTGGGTCTTAGCAGCCCAGGCATAATTAGTAAGCGTGGTGGGTTCCGCGCTCCAGATGGAGACTCAGCTGGAAGTTAAAGGGAAGAATGACAAGGAACTTTATGAATTGGAGCTGTAAGTTAACTCTTTGACAGAGAGAGCGAGATGGTGGTGGGGGACAGCCCCCAGTGAAATCAGAGGTGAGAGCACAAAGCAATACAGTAGGCAGACTCCGGTTTTTTTGGGGGAGATGCTCGAGAATATCCGGGTGGACTCCTGAGGCTCGATCCCGCATTTGCGTATGCCGAGCCTCCTTCCTCATGACCTTTGTCCAGAGTGGAATGCCTCCCCGGCTCCCGGCACATGATCAGTGCATGCTCAGTCACGATATCAGTGCCTGCTCAGCCACGTGATCACTGACGGCACAGTCACGTGATCAGCGCCTCTCAGTCACGTGATCACCCTATGATAAACACGTGATCAGTGAACGACCAGCCACGTGATCACTGCATGCGCGGTCAGGTGGTCAGTTCCTGATCAGCCACCTGATCAGTGCGTGCACAGTCCCCTGATCAGCGCCTGTCAGTCACTGATCACTGCCTGATAAACACGTGATCAGTGCCCGAACAGCCACGCCATCAGTGCATGCGCAGTCACGTGATCAGTGCATGATAGCCACGTGATCAGTGCGTGCACAGTCCCATGATCAGCGCCTGTCAGTCACTGATCATTGCCTGATAAACACGTGATCAGTGCATGATGAGCCATGTGATCAGTGCCCGATCAGCCACGTCATCAGTGCATGCGCAGTCACGTCATCAGTGCATGATAGCCACGTGATCAGTGCATGCTCAGTCACGTGATCTGGACTTGATCAGCCACGTGATCAGTGCCTGCAGAGTCACGTGATCAGGGCCTGCTGAGCTGCGTGATTCCTGCCGGCTCATCTGCATGACAATTGCCAGCTGAGCTGCGTGATTCCTGTCGGCTCATCTGCTTGACAATTGCCAGCTGAGCTGCGTGATTCCTGCCTGGTCACGTGCTTGATTATTGCCAGTTGAGCAGCATGATTCGTCACTGCTGAGCTCCATGCTTATTGCCTGCTGATTGCGTGGTTCGTGTCTGCTCAGCTCTTTGAGTATTGCCTCCTGAGGTCCCTGTTCGGTCGCCACCTGCCGGGGACCAGCCCCAACTGATCCAGGGTATTCGAAGGAGAGATGGCCTAGGCGACTATTTATATGCTAATCAGAGATGTCAAGAATAATAGTATGAGGAGAGCTCAGTAGGAAAATTCGGTGGAGAAAAGAGACTGAGTAGCTTGGTTTACGCGGAAGACCAATCAAACTTCAAGACAAGAAGTTTGCACCACTTACGTAGGCCGCAGGCGCCCTCTCGAATAGCGAAAGGTGCCTCACCCTAGACACCTTCTCGAGTGGGTCTTAGCAGCCCAGGCATAATTAGTAAGCGTGGTGGGTTCCGCGCTCCAGATGGAGACTCAGCTGGAAGTTAAAGGGAAGAATGACAAGGAACTTTATGAATTGGAGCTGTAAGTTAACTCTTTGACAGAGAGAGCGAGATGGTGGTGGGGGACAGCCCCCAGTGAAATCAGAGGTGAGAGCACAAAGCAATACAGTAGGCAGACTCCGGTTTTTTTGGGGGAGATGCTCGAGAATATCCGGGTGGACTCCTGAGGCTCGATCCCGCATTTGCGTATGCCGAGCCTCCTTCCTCATGACCTTTGTCCAGAGTGGAATGCCTCCCCGGCTCCCGGCACATGATCAGTGCATGCTCAGTCACGATATCAGTGCCTGCTCAGCCACGTGATCACTGACGGCACAGTCACGTGATCAGCGCCTCTCAGTCACGTGATCACCGTATGATAAACACGTGATCAGTGAACGACCAGCCACGTGATCACTGCATGCGCGGTCAGGTGGTCAGTTCCTGATCAGCCACCTGATCAGTGCGTGCACAGTCCCCTGATCAGCGCCTGTCAGTCACTGATCACTGCCTGATAAACACGTGATCAGTGCCCGAACAGCCACGTCATCAGTGCATGCGCAGTCACGTGATCAGTGCATGATAGCCACGTGATCAGTGCGTGCACAGTCCCATGATCAGCGCCTGTCAGTCACTGATCATTGCCTGATAAACACGTGATCAGTGCATGATGAGCCATGTGATCAGTGCCCGATCAGCCACGCCATCAGTGCATGCGCAGTCACGTCATCAGTGCATGATAGCCACGTGATCAGTGCATGCTCAGTCACGTGATCTGGACTTGATCAGCCACGTGATCAGTGCCTGCAGTGTCACGTGATCAGGGCCTGCTGAGCTGCGTGATTCCTGCCGGCCCATCTGCATGACAATTGCCAGCTGAGCTGCGTGATTCCTGTCGGCTCATCTGCTTGACAATTGCCAGCTGAGCTGCGTGATTCCTGCCTGGTCACGTGCTTGATTATTGCCAGTTGAGCAGCATGATTCGTCACTGCTGAGCTCCATGCTTATTGCCTGCTGATTGCGTGGTTCGTGTCTGCTCAGCTCTTTGAGTATTGCCTCCTGAGGTCCCTGTTCGGTCGCCACCTGCCGGGGACCAGCCCCAACTGATCCAGGGTATTCGAAGGAGAGATGGCCTAGGCGACTATTTATATGCTAATCAGAGATGTCAAGAATAATAGTATGAGGAGAGCTCAGTAGGAAAATTCGGTGGAGAAAAGAGACTGAGTAGCTTGGTTTACGCGGAAGACCAATCAAACTTCAAGACAAGAAGTTTGCACCACTTACGTAGGCCGCAGGCGCCCTCTCGAATAGCGAAAGGTGCCTCACCCTAGACACCTTCTCGAGTGGGTCTTAGCAGCCCAGGCATAATTAGTAAGCGTGGTGGGTTCCGCGCTCCAGATGGAGACTCAGCTGGAAGTTAAAGGGAAGAATGACAAGGAACTTTATGAATTGGAGCTGTAAGTTAACTCTTTGACAGACAGAGCGAGATGGTGGTGGGGGACAGCCCCCAGTGAAATCAGAGGTGAGAGCACAAAGCAATACAGTAGGCAGACTCCGGTTTTTTGGGGAGATGCTCGAGAATATCCGGGTGGACTCCTGAGGCTCGATCCCGCATTTGCGTATGCCGAGCCTCCTTCCTCATGACCTTTGTCCAGAGTGGAATGCCTCCCCGGCTCCCGGCACATGATCAGTGCATGCTCAGTCACGATATCAGTGCCTGCTCAGCCACGTGATCACTGACGGCACAGTCACGTGATCAGCGCCTCTCAGTCACGTGATCACCCTATGATAAACACGTGATCAGTGAACGACCAGCCACGTGATCACCGCATGCGCGGTCAGGTGGTCAGTTCCTGATCAGCCACCTGATCAGTGCGTGCACAGTCCCCTGATCAGCGCCTGTCAGTCACTGATCACTGCCTGATAAACACGTGATCAGTGCCCGAACAGCCACGTCATCAGTGCATGCGCAGTCACGTGATCAGTGCATGATAGCCACGTGATCAGTGCGTGCACAGTCCCATGATCAGCGCCTGTCAGTCACTGATCATTGCCTGATAAACACGTGATCAGTCCATAATGAGCCATGTGATCAGTGCCCGATCAGCCACGCCATCAGTGCATGCGCAGTCACGTCATCAGTGCATGATAGCCACGCGATCAGTGCATGCTCAGTCACGTGATCTGGACTTGATCAGCCACGTGATCAGTGCCTGCAGAGTCACGTGATCAGGGCCTGCTGAGCTGCGTGATTCCTGCCGGCTCATCTGCATGACAATTGCCAGCTGAGCTGCGTGATTCCTGTCGGCTCATCTGCTTGACAATTGCCAGCTGAGCTGCGTGATTCCTGCCTGGTCACGTGCTTGATTTTTGCCAGTTGAGCAGCATGATTCGTCACTGCTGAGCTCCATGCTTATTGCCTGCTGATTGCGTGGTTCGTGTCTGCTCAGCTCTTTGAGTATTGCCTCCTGAGGTCCCTGTTCGGTCGCCACCTGCCGGGGACCAGCCCCAACTGATCCAGGGTATTCGAAGGAGAGATGGCCTAGGCGACTATTTATATGCTAATCAGAGATGTCAAGAATAATAGTATGAGGAGAGCTCAGTAGGAAAATTCGGTGGAGAAAAGAGACTGAGTAGCTTGGTTTACGCGGAAGACCAATCAAACTTCAAGACAAGAAGTTTGCACCACTTACGTAGGCCGCAGGCGCCCCCTCGAATAGCGAAAGGTGCCTCACCCTAGACACCTTCTCGAGTGGGTCTTAGCAGCCCAGGCATAATTAGTAAGCGTGGTGGGTTCCGCGCTCCAGATGGAGACTCAGCTGGAAGTTAAAGGGAAGAATGACAAGGAACTTTATGAATTGGAGCTGTAAGTTACCTCTTTGACAGAGAGAGCGAGATGGTGGTGGGGGACAGCCCCCAGTGAAATCAGAGGTGAGAGCACAAAGCAATACAGTAGGCAGACTCCGGTTTTTTTGGGGGAGATGCTCGAGAACATCCGGGTGGACTCCTGAGGCTCGATCCCGCATTTGCGTATGCCGAGCCTCCTTCCTCATTACCTTTGTCCAGAGTGGAATGCCTTCCCTGCTCCCGGCACATGATCAGTGCATGCTCAGTCATGATATCAGTGCCTGCTCAGCCACGTGATCACTGACGGCACAGTCACGTGATCAGCGCCTCTCAGTCATGTGATCACCGTATGATAAACACGTGATCAGTGAACGACCAGCCACGTGAACACTGCATGCGCGGTCAGGTGGTCAGTTCCTGATCAGCCACCTGATCAGTGCGTGCACAGTCCCCTGATCAGCGCCTGTCAGTCACTGATCACTGCCTGATAAACCCGAGATCAGTGCCCGAACAGCCACGCCATCAGTGCATGCGCAGTCACGTGATCAGTGCATGATAGCCACGTGATCAGTGCGTGCACAGTCCCATGATCAGCGCCTGTCAGTCACTGATCATTGCCTGAGAAACACGTGATCAGTGCATGATGAGCCATGTGATCAGTGCCCGATCAGCCACGCCATCAGTGCATGCGCAGTCACGCCATCAGTGCATGATAGCCACGTGATCAGTGCATGCTCAGTCACGTGATCTGGACTTGATCAGCCACGTGATCAGTGCCTGCAGAGTCACGTGATCAGGGCCTGCTGAGCTGCGTGATTCCTGCCGGCTCATCTGCATGACAATTTCCAGCTGAGCTGCGTGATTCCTGTCGGCTCATCTGCTTGACAATTGCCAGCTGAGCTGCGTGATTCCTGCCTGGTCACGTGCTTGATTATTGCCAGTTGAGCAGCATGATTCGTCACTGCTGAGCTCCATGCTTATTGCCTGCTGATTGCGTGGTTCGTGTCTGCTCAGCTCTTTGAGTATTGCCTCCTGAGGTCCCTGTTCGGTCGCCACCTGCCGGGGACCAGCCCCAACTGATCCAGGGTATTCGAAGGAGAGATGGCCTAGGCGACTATTTATATGCTAATCAGAGATGTCAAGAATAATAGTATGAGGAGAGCTCAGTAGGAAAATTCGGTGGAGAAAAGAGACTGAGTAGCTTGGTTTACGCGGAAGACCAATCAAACTTCAAGACAAGAAGTTTGCACCACTTACGTAGGCCGCAGGCACCCTCTCGAATAGCGAAAGGTGCCTCACCCTAGACACCTTCTCGAGTGGGTCTTAGCAGCCCAGGCATAATTAGTAAGCGTGGTGGGTTCCGCGCTCCAGATGGAGACTCAGCTGGAAGTTAAAGGGAAGAATGACAAGGAACTTTATGAATTGGAGCTGTAAGTTAACTCTTTGACAGAGAGAGCGAGATGGTGGTGGGGGACAGCCCCCAGTGAAATCAGAGGTGAGAGCACAAAGCAATACAGTAGGCAGACTCCGGTTTTTGGGGGGAGATGCTCGAGAACATCCGGGTGGACTCCTGAGGCTCGATCCCGCATTTGCGTATGCCGAGCCTCCTTCCTCATGACCTTTGTCCAGAGTGGAATGCCTCCCCGGCTCCCTGCACATGATCAGTGCATGCTCAGTCACGATATCAGTGCCTGCTCAGCCACGTGATCACTGACGGCACAGTCACGTGATCAGCGCCTCTCAGTCACGTGATCACCGTATGATAAATACGTGATCAGTGAACGACCAGCCACGTGATCACTGCATGCGCGGTCAGGTGGTCAGTTCCTGATCAGCCACCTGATCAGTGCGTGCACAGTCCCCTGATCAGCGCCTGTCAGTCACTGATCACTGCCTGATAAACACGTGATCAGTGCCCGAACAGCCACGCCATCAGTGCATGCGCAGTCACGTGATCAGTGCATGATAGCCACGTGATCAGTGCGTGCACAGTCCCATGATCAGCGCCTGTCAGTCACTGATCATTGCCTGATAAACACGTGATCAGTGCATGATGAGCCATGTGATCAGTGCCCGATCAGCCACGCCATCAGTGCATGCGCAGTCACGTCATCAGTGCATGATAGCCACGTGATCAGTGCATGCTCAGTCACGTGATCTGGACTTGATCAGCCACGTGATCAGTGCCTGCAGAGTCACGTGATCAGGGCCTGCTGAGCTGCGTGATTCCTGCCGGCTCATCTGCATGACAATTGCCAGCTGAGCTGCGTGATTCCTGTCGGCTCATCTGCTTGACAATTGCCAGCTGAGCTGCGTGATTCCTGCCTGGTCACGTGCTTGATTATTGCCAGTTGAGCAGCATGATTCGTCACTGCTGAGCTCCATGCTTATTGCCTGCTGATTGCGTGGTTCGTGTCTGCTCAGCTCTTTGAGCATTGCCTCCTGAGGTCCCTGTTCGGTCGCCACCTGCCGGGGACCAGCCCCAACTGATCCAGGGTATTCGAAGGAGAGATGGCCTAGGCGACTATTTATATGCTAATCAGAGATGTCAAGAATAATAGTATGAGGAGAGCTCAGTAGGAAAATTCGGTGGAGAAAAGAGACTGAGTAGCTTGGTTTACGCGGAAGACCAATCAAACTTCAAGACAAGAAGTTTGCACCACTTACGTAGGCCGCAGGCGCCCTCTCGAATAGCGAAAGGTGCCTCACCCTAGACACCTTCTCGAGTGGGTCTTAGCAGCCCAGGCATAATTAGTAAGCGTGGTGGGTTCCGCGCTCCAGATGGAGACTCAGCTGGAAGTTAAAGGGAAGAATGACAAGG
This sequence comes from Bos javanicus, assembly GCF_032452875.1. NCBI lineage: Eukaryota > Metazoa > Chordata > Mammalia > Artiodactyla > Bovidae > Bos > Bos javanicus. Next base: position 21,327 of record NW_026894584.1, read on the forward strand.
AACTTTATGAATTGGAGCTGTAAGTTAACTCTTTGATAGAGAGAGCGAGATGGTGGTGGGGGACAGCCCCCAGTGAAATCAGAGGTGAGAGCACAAAGCAATACAGTAGGGAGACTCCGGTTTTTTTGGGGGAGATGCTCGAGAATATCCGGGTGGACTCCTGAGGCTCGATCCCGCATTTGGTTATGCCGAGCCTCCTTCCTCATGACCTTTGTCCAGAGTGGAATGCCTCCCCGGCTCCCGGCACATGATCAGTGCATGCTCAGTCACGATATCAGTGCCTGCTCAGCCACGTGATCACTGACGGCACAGTCACGTGATCAGCGCCTCTCAGTCACGTGATCACCGTATGATAAACACGTGATCAGTGAACGACCAGCCACGTGATCACTGCATGCGCGGTCAGGTGGTCAGTTCCTGATCAGCCACCTGATCAGTGCGTGCACAGTCCCCTGATCAGCGCCTGTCAGTCACTGATCACTGCCTGATAAACACGAGATCAGTGCCCGAACAGCCACGTTATCAGTGCATGCGCAGTCACGTGATCAGTGCATGATAGCCACGTGATCAGTGCGTGCACAGTCCCATGATCAGCGCCTGTCAGTCACTGATCATTGCCTGATAAACACGTGATCAGTGCATGATGAGCCATGTGATCAGTGCCCGATCAGCCACGTCATCACTGCATGCGCAGTCACGTCATCAGTGCATGATAGCCACGTGATCAGTGCATGCTCAGTCACGTGATCTGGACTTGATCAGCTACGTGATCAGTGCCTGCAGAGTCACGTGATCAGGGCCTGCTGAGCTGCGTGATTCCTGCCGGCTCATCTGCATGACAATTGCCAGCTGAGCTGCGTGATTCCTGTCGGCTCATCTGCTTGACAATTGCCAGTTGAGCTGCGTGATTCCTGCCTGGTCACGTGCTTGATTATTGCCAGTTGAGCAGCATGATTCGTCACTGCTGAGCTCCATGCTTATTGCCTGCTGATTGCGTGGTTCGTGTCTGCTCAGCTCTTTGAGTATTGCCTCCTGAGGTCCCTGTTCGGTCGCCACCTGCCGGGGACCAGCCCCAACTGATCCAGGGTATTCGAAGGAGAGATGGCCTAGGCGACTATTTATATGCTAATCAGAGATGTCAAGAATAATAGTATGAGGAGAGCTCAGTAGGAAAATTCGGTGGAGAAAAGAGACTGAGTAGCTTGGTTTACGCGGAAGACCAATCAAACTTCAAGACAAGAAGTTTGCACCACTTACGTAGGCCGCAGGCGCCCTCTCGAATAGCGAAAGGTGCCTCACCCTAGACACCTTCTCGAGTGGGTCTTAGCAGCCCAGGCATAATTAGTAAGCGTGGTGGGTTCCGCGCTCCAGATGGAGACTCAGCTGGAAGTTAAAGGGAAGAATGACAAGGAACTTTATGAATTGGAGCTGTAAGTTAACTCTTTGACAGAGAGAGCGAGATGGTGGTGGGGGACAGCCCCCAGTGAAATCAGAGGTGAGAGCACAAAGCAATACAGTAGGCAGACTCCGGTTTTTTTGGGGGGAGATGCTCGAGAATATCCGGGTGGACTCCTGAGGCTCGATCCCGCATTTGCGTATGCCGAGCCTCCTTCCTCATGACCTTTGTCCAGAGTGGAATGCCTCCCCGGCTCCCGGCACATGATCAGTGCATGCTCAGTCACGATATCAGTGCCTGCTCAGCCACGTGATCACTGACGGCACAGTCACGTGATCAGCGCCTCTCAGTCACGTGATCACCGTATGATAAACACGTGATCAGTGAACGACCAGCCACGTGATCACTGCATGCGCGGTCAGGTGGTCAGTTCCTGATCAGCCACCTGATCAGTGCGTGCACAGTCCCCTGATCAGCGCCTGTCAGTCACTGATCACTGCCTGATAAACACGTGATCAGTGCCCGAACAGCCACGTCATCAGTGCATGCGCAGTCACGTGATCAGTGCATGATAGCCACGTGATCAGTGCGTGCACAGTCCCATGATCAGCGCCTGTCAGTCACTGATCATTGCCTGATAAACACGTGATCAGTGCATGATGAGCCATGTGATCAGTGCCCGATCAGCCACGTCATCAGTGCATGCGCAGTCACGTCATCAGTGCATGATAGCCACGTGATCAGTGCATGCTCAGTCACGTGATCTGGACTTGATCAGCCACGTGATCAGTGCCTGCAGAGTCACGTGATCAGGGCCTGCTGAGCTGCGTGATTCCTGCCGGCTCATCTGCATGACAATTGCCAGCTGAGCTGCGTGATTCCTGTCGGCTCATCTGCTTGACAATTGCCAGCTGAGCTGCGTGATTCCTGCCTGGTCACGTGCTTGATTATTGCCAGTTGAGCAGCATGATTCGTCACTGCTGAGCTCCATGCTTATTGCCTGCTGATTGCGTGGTTCGTGTCTGCTCAGCTCTTTGAGTATTGCCTCCTGAGGTCCCTGTTCGGTCGCCACCTGCCGGGGACCAGCCCCAACTGATCCAGGGTATTCGAAGGAGAGATGGCCTAGGCGACTATTTATATGCTAATCAGAGATGTCAAGAATAATAGTATGAGGAGAGCTCAGTAGGAAAATTCGGTGGAGAAAAGAGACTGAGTAGCTTGGTTTACGCGGAAGACCAATCAAACTTCAAGACAAGAAGTTTGCACCACTTACGTAGGCCGCAGGCGCCCTCTCGAATAGCGAAAGGTGCCTCACCCTAGACACCTTCTCGAGTGGGTCTTAGCAGCCCAGGCATAATTAGTAAGCGTGGTGGGTTCCGCGCTCCAGATGGAGACTCAGCTGGAAGTTAAAGGGAAGAATGACAAGGAACTTTATGAATTGGAGCTGTAAGTTAACTCTTTGACAGAGAGAGCGAGATGGTGGTGGGGGACAGCCCCCAGTGAAATCAGAGGTGAGAGCACAAAGCAATACAGTAGGCAGACTCCGGTTTTTTTGGGGGGAGATGCTCGAGAATATCCGGGTGGACTCCTGAGGCTCGATCCCGCATTTGCGTATGCCGAGCCTCCTTCCTCATGACCTTTGTCCAGAGTGGAATGCCTCCCCGGCTCCCGGCACATGATCAGTGCATGCTCAGTCACGATATCAGTGCCTGCTCAGCCACGTGATCACTGACGGCACAGTCACGTGATCAGCGCCTCTCAGTCACGTGATCACCGTATGATAAACACGTGATCAGTGAACGACCAGCCACGTGATCACTGCATGCGCGGTCAGGTGGTCAGTTCCTGATCAGCCACCTGATCAGTGCGTGCACAGTCCCCTGATCAGCGCCTGTCAGTCACTGATCACTGCCTGATAAACACGTGATCAGTGCCCGAACAGCCACGTCATCAGTGCATGCGCAGTCACGTGATCAGTGCATGATAGCCACGTGATCAGTGCGTGCACAGTCCCATGATCAGCGCCTGTCAGTCACTGATCATTGCCTGATAAACACGTGATCAGTGCATGATGAGCCATGTGATCAGTGCCCGATCAGCCACGTCATCAGTGCATGCGCAGTCACGTCATCAGTGCATGATAGCCACGTGATCAGTGCATGCTCAGTCACGTGATCTGGACTTGATCAGCCACGTGATCAGTGCCTGCAGAGTCACGTGATCAGGGCCTGCTGAGCTGCGTGATTCCTGCCGGCTCATCTGCATGACAATTGCCAGCTGAGCTGCGTGATTCCTGTCGGCTCATCTGCTTGACAATTGCCAGCTGAGCTGCGTGATTCCTGCCTGGTCACGTGCTTGATTATTGCCAGTTGAGCAGCATGATTCGTCACTGCTGAGCTCCATGCTTATTGCCTGCTGATTGCGTGGTTCGTGTCTGCTCAGCTCTTTGAGTATTGCCTCCTGAGGTCCCTGTTCGGTCGCCACCTGCCGGGGACCAGCCCCAACTGATCCAGGGTATTCGAAGGAGAGATGGCCTAGGCGACTATTTATATGCTAATCAGAGATGTCAAGAATAATAGTATGAGGAGAGCTCAGTAGGAAAATTCGGTGGAGAAAAGAGACTGAGTAGCTTGGTTTACGCGGAAGACCAATCAAACTTCAAGACAAGAAGTTTGCACCACTTACGTAGGCCGCAGGCGCCCTCTCGAATAGCGAAAGGTGCCTCACCCTAGACACCTTCTCGAGTGGGTCTTAGCAGCCCAGGCATAATTAGTAAGCGTGGTGGGTTCCGCGCTCCAGATGGAGACTCAGCTGGAAGTTAAAGGGAAGAATGACAAGGAACTTTATGAATTGGAGCTGTAAGTTAACTCTTTGACAGAGAGAGCGAGATGGTGGTGGGGGACAGCCCCCAGTGAAATCAGAGGTGAGAGCACAAAGCAATACAGTAGGCAGACTCCGGTTTTTTTGGGGGAGATGCTCGAGAATATCCGGGTGGACTCCTGAGGCTCGATCCCGCATTTGCGTATGCCGAGCCTCCTTCCTCATGACCTTTGTCCAGAGTGGAATGCCTCCCCGGCTCCCGGCACATGATCAGTGCATGCTCAGTCACGATATCAGTGCCTGCTCAGCCACGTGATCACTGACGGCACAGTCACGTGATCAGCGCCTCTCAGTCACGTGATCACCGTATGATAAACACGTGATCAGTGAACGACCAGCCACGTGATCACTGCATGCGCGGTCAGGTGGTCAGTTCCTGATCAGCCACCTGATCAGTGCGTGCACAGTCCCCTGATCAGCGCCTGTCAGTCACTGATCACTGCCTGATAAACACGTGATCAGTGCCCGAACAGCCACGTCATCAGTGCATGCGCAGTCACGTGATCAGTGCATGATAGCCACGTGATCAGTGCGTGCACAGTCCCATGATCAGCGCCTGTCAGTCACTGATCATTGCCTGATAAACACGTGATCAGTGCATGATGAGCCATGTGATCAGTGCCCGATCAGCCACGTCATCAGTGCATGCGCAGTCACGTCATCAGTGCATGATAGCCACGTGATCAGTGCATGCTCAGTCACGTGATCTGGACTTGATCAGCCACGTGATCAGTGCCTGCAGAGTCACGTGATCAGGGCCTGCTGAGCTGCGTGATTCCTGCCGGCTCATCTGCATGACAATTGCCAGCTGAGCTGCGTGATTCCTGTCGGCTCATCTGCTTGACAATTGCCAGCTGAGCTGCGTGATTCCTGCCTGGTCACGTGCTTGATTATTGCCAGTTGAGCAGCATGATTCGTCACTGCTGAGCTCCATGCTTATTGCCTGCTGATTGCGTGGTTCGTGTCTGCTCAGCTCTTTGAGTATTGCCTCCTGAGGTCCCTGTTCGGTCGCCACCTGCCGGGGACCAGCCCCAACTGATCCAGGGTATTCGAAGGAGAGATGGCCTAGGCGACTATTTATATGCTAATCAGAGATGTCAAGAATAATAGTATGAGGAGAGCTCAGTAGGAAAATTCGGTGGAGAAAAGAGACTGAGTAGCTTGGTTTACGCGGAAGACCAATCAAACTTCAAGACAAGAAGTTTGCACCACTTACGTAGGCCGCAGGCGCCCTCTCGAATAGCGAAAGGTGCCTCACCCTAGACACCTTCTCGAGTGGGTCTTAGCAGCCCAGGCATAATTAGTAAGCGTGGTGGGTTCCGCGCTCCAGATGGAGACTCAGCTGGAAGTTAAAGGGAAGAATGACAAGGAACTTTATGAATTGGAGCTGTAAGTTAACTCTTTGACAGAGAGAGCGAGATGGTGGTGGGGGACAGCCCCCAGTGAAATCAGAGGTGAGAGCACAAAGCAATACAGTAGGCAGACTCCGGTTTTTTTGGGGGAGATGCTCGAGAATATCCGGGTGGACTCCTGAGGCTCGATCCCGCATTTGCGTATGCCGAGCCTCCTTCCTCATGACCTTTGTCCAGAGTGGAATGCCTCCCCGGCTCCCGGCACATGATCAGTGCATGCTCAGTCACGATATCAGTGCCTGCTCAGCCACGTGATCACTGACGGCACAGTCACGTGATCAGCGCCTCTCAGTCACGTGATCACCGTATGATAAACACGTGATCAGTGAACGACCAGCCACGTGATCACTGCATGCGCGGTCAGGTGGTCAGTTCCTGATCAGCCACCTGATCAGTGCGTGCACAGTCCCCTGATCAGCGCCTGTCAGTCACTGATCACTGCCTGATAAACACGTGATCAGTGCCCGAACAGCCACGTCATCAGTGCATGCGCAGTCACGTGATCAGTGCATGATAGCCACGTGATCAGTGCGTGCACAGTCCCATGATCAGCGCCTGTCAGTCACTGATCATTGCCTGATAAACACGTGATCAGTGCATGATGAGCCATGTGATCAGTGCCCGATCAGCCACGTCATCAGTGCATGCGCAGTCACGTCATCAGTGCATGATAGCCACGTGATCAGTGCATGCTCAGTCACGTGATCTGGACTTGATCAGCCACGTGATCAGTGCCTGCAGAGTCACGTGATCAGGGCCTGCTGAGCTGCGTGATTCCTGCCGGCTCATCTGCATGACAATTGCCAGCTGAGCTGCGTGATTCCTGTCGGCTCATCTGCTTGACAATTGCCAGCTGAGCTGCGTGATTCCTGCCTGGTCACGTGCTTGATTATTGCCAGTTGAGCAGCATGATTCGTCACTGCTGAGCTCCATGCTTATTGCCTGCTGATTGCGTGGTTCGTGTCTGCTCAGCTCTTTGAGTATTGCCTCCTGAGGTCCCTGTTCGGTCGCCACCTGCCGGGGACCAGCCCCAACTGATCCAGGGTATTCGAAGGAGAGATGGCCTAGGCGACTATTTATATGCTAATCAGAGATGTCAAGAATAATAGTATGAGGAGAGCTCAGTAGGAAAATTCGGTGGAGAAAAGAGACTGAGTAGCTTGGTTTACGCGGAAGACCAATCAAACTTCAAGACAAGAAGTTTGCACCACTTACGTAGGCCGCAGGCGCCCTCTCGAATAGCGAAAGGTGCCTCACCCTAGACACCTTCTCGAGTGGGTCTTAGCAGCCCAGGCATAATTAGTAAGCGTGGTGGGTTCCGCGCTCCAGATGGAGACTCAGCTGGAAGTTAAAGGGAAGAATGACAAGGAACTTTATGAATTGGAGCTGTAAGTTAACTCTTTGACAGAGAGAGCGAGATGGTGGTGGGGGACAGCCCCCAGTGAAATCAGAGGTGAGAGCACAAAGCAATACAGTAGGCAGACTCCGGTTTTTTTGGGGGGAGATGCTCGAGAATATCCGGGTGGACTCCTGAGGCTCGATCCCGCATTTGCGTATGCCGAGCCTCCTTCCTCATGACCTTTGTCCAGAGTGGAATGCCTCCCCGGCTCCCGGCACATGATCAGTGCATGCTCAGTCACGATATCAGTGCCTGCTCAGCCACGTGATCACTGACGGCACAGTCACGTGATCAGCGCCTCTCAGTCACGTGATCACCGTATGATAAACACGTGATCAGTGAACGACCAGCCACGTGATCACTGCATGCGCGGTCAGGTGGTCAGTTCCTGATCAGCCACCTGATCAGTGCGTGCACAGTCCCCTGATCAGCGCCTGTCAGTCACTGATCACTGCCTGATAAACACGTGATCAGTGCCCGAACAGCCACGTCATCAGTGCATGCGCAGTCACGTGATCAGTGCATGATAGCCACGTGATCAGTGCGTGCACAGTCCCATGATCAGCGCCTGTCAGTCACTGATCATTGCCTGATAAACACGTGATCAGTGCATGATGAGCCATGTGATCAGTGCCCGATCAGCCACGTCATCAGTGCATGCGCAGTCACGTCATCAGTGCATGATAGCCACGTGATCAGTGCATGCTCAGTCACGTGATCTGGACTTGATCAGCCACGTGATCAGTGCCTGCAGAGTCACGTGATCAGGGCCTGCTGAGCTGCGTGATTCCTGCCGGCTCATCTGCATGACAATTGCCAGCTGAGCTGCGTGATTCCTGTCGGCTCATCTGCTTGACAATTGCCAGCTGAGCTGCGTGATTCCTGCCTGGTCACGTGCTTGATTATTGCCAGTTGAGCAGCATGATTCGTCACTGCTGAGCTCCATGCTTATTGCCTGCTGATTGCGTGGTTCGTGTCTGCTCAGCTCTTTGAGTATTGCCTCCTGAGGTCCCTGTTCGGTCGCCACCTGCCGGGGACCAGCCCCAACTGATCCAGGGTATTCGAAGGAGAGATGGCCTAGGCGACTATTTATATGCTAATCAGAGATGTCAAGAATAATAGTATGAGGAGAGCTCAGTAGGAAAATTCGGTGGAGAAAAGAGACTGAGTAGCTTGGTTTACGCGGAAGACCAATCAAACTTCAAGACAAGAAGTTTGCACCACTTACGTAGGCCGCAGGCGCCCTCTCGAATAGCGAAAGGTGCCTCACCCTAGACACCTTCTCGAGTGGGTCTTAGCAGCCCAGGCATAATTAGTAAGCGTGGTGGGTTCCGCGCTCCAGATGGAGACTCAGCTGGAAGTTAAAGGGAAGAATGACAAGGAACTTTATGAATTGGAGCTGTAAGTTAACTCTTTGACAGAGAGAGCGAGATGGTGGTGGGGGACAGCCCCCAGTGAAATCAGAGGTGAGAGCACAAAGCAATACAGTAGGCAGACTCCGGTTTTTTGGGGGAGATGCTCGAGAATATCCGGGTGGACTCCTGAGGCTCGATCCCGCATTTGCGTATGCCGAGCCTCCTTCCTCATGACCTTTGTCCAGAGTGGAATGCCTCCCCGGCTCCCGGCACATGATCAGTGCATGCTCAGTCACGATATCAGTGCCTGCTCAGCCACGTGATCACTGACGGCACAGTCACGTGATCAGCGCCTCTCAGTCACGTGATCACCGTATGATAAACACGTGATCAGTGAACGACCAGCCACGTGATCACTGCATGCGCGGTCAGGTGGTCAGTTCCTGATCAGCCACCTGATCAGTGCGTGCACAGTCCCCTGATCAGCGCCTGTCAGTCACTGATCACTGCCTGATAAACACGTGATCAGTGCCCGAACAGCCACGTCATCAGTGCATGCGCAGTCACGTGATCAGTGCATGATAGCCACGTGATCAGTGCGTGCACAGTCCCATGATCAGCGCCTGTCAGTCACTGATCATTGCCTGATAAACACGTGATCAGTGCATGATGAGCCATGTGATCAGTGCCCGATCAGCCACGTCATCAGTGCATGCGCAGTCACGTCATCAGTGCATGATAGCCACGTGATCAGTGCATGCTCAGTCACGTGATCTGGACTTGATCAGCCACGTGATCAGTGCCTGCAGAGTCACGTGATCAGGGCCTGCTGAGCTGCGTGATTCCTGCCGGCTCATCTGCATGACAATTGCCAGCTGAGCTGCGTGATTCCTGTCGGCTCATCTGCTTGACAATTGCCAGCTGAGCTGCGTGATTCCTGCCTGGTCACGTGCTTGATTATTGCCAGTTGAGCAGCATGATTCGTCACTGCTGAGCTCCATGCTTATTGCCTGCTGATTGCGTGGTTCGTGTCTGCTCAGCTCTTTGAGTATTGCCTCCTGAGGTCCCTGTTCGGTCGCCACCTGCCGGGGACCAGCCCCAACTGATCCAGGGTATTCGAAGGAGAGATGGCCTAGGCGACTATTTATATGCTAATCAGAGATGTCAAGAATAATAGTATGAGGAGAGCTCAGTAGGAAAATTCGGTGGAGAAAAGAGACTGAGTAGCTTGGTTTACGCGGAAGACCAATCAAACTTCAAGACAAGAAGTTTGCACCACTTACGTAGGCCGCAGGCGCCCTCTCGAATAGCGAAAGGTGCCTCACCCTAGACACCTTCTCGAGTGGGTCTTAGCAGCCCAGGCATAATTAGTAAGCGTGGTGGGTTCCGCGCTCCAGATGGAGACTCAGCTGGAAGTTAAAGGGAAGAATGACAAGGAACTTTATGAATTGGAGCTGTAAGTTAACTCTTTGACAGAGAGAGCGAGATGGTGGTGGGGGACAGCCCCCAGTGAAATCAGAGGTGAGAGCACAAAGCAATACAGTAGGCAGACTCCGGTTTTTTTGGGGGAGATGCTCGAGAATATCCGGGTGGACTCCTGAGGCTCGATCCCGCATTTGCGTATGCCGAGCCTCCTTCCTCATGACCTTTGTCCAGAGTGGAATGCCTCCCCGGCTCCCGGCACATGATCAGTGCATGCTCAGTCACGATATCAGTGCCTGCTCAGCCACGTGATCACTGACGGCACAGTCACGTGATCAGCGCCTCTCAGTCACGTGATCACCGTATGATAAACACGTGATCAGTGAACGACCAGCCACGTGATCACTGCATGCGCGGTCAGGTGGTCAGTTCCTGATCAGCCACCTGATCAGTGCGTGCACAGTCCCCTGATCAGCGCCTGTCAGTCACTGATCACTGCCTGATAAACACGTGATCAGTGCCCGAACAGCCACGTCATCAGTGCATGCGCAGTCACGTGATCAGTGCATGATAGCCACGTGATCAGTGCGTGCACAGTCCCATGATCAGCGCCTGTCAGTCACTGATCATTGCCTGATAAACACGTGATCAGTGCATGATGAGCCATGTGATCAGTGCCCGATCAGCCACGTCATCAGTGCATGCGCAGTCACGTCATCAGTGCATGATAGCCACGTGATCAGTGCATGCTCAGTCACGTGATCTGGACTTGATCAGCCACGTGATCAGTGCCTGCAGAGTCACGTGATCAGGGCCTGCTGAGCTGCGTGATTCCTGCCGGCTCATCTGCATGACAATTGCCAGCTGAGCTGCGTGATTCCTGTCGGCTCATCTGCTTGACAATTGCCAGCTGAGCTGCGTGATTCCTGCCTGGTCACGTGCTTGATTATTGCCAGTTGAGCAGCATGATTCGTCACTGCTGAGCTCCATGCTTATTGCCTGCTGATTGCGTGGTTCGTGTCTGCTCAGCTCTTTGAGTATTGCCTCCTGAGGTCCCTGTTCGGTCGCCACCTGCCGGGGACCAGCCCCAACTGATCCAGGGTATTCGAAGGAGAGATGGCCTAGGCGACTATTTATATGCTAATCAGAGATGTCAAGAATAATAGTATGAGGAGAGCTCAGTAGGAAAATTCGGTGGAGAAAAGAGACTGAGTAGCTTGGTTTACGCGGAAGACCAATCAAACTTCAAGACAAGAAGTTTGCACCACTTACGTAGGCCGCAGGCGCCCTCTCGAATAGCGAAAGGTGCCTCACCCTAGACACCTTCTCGAGTGGGTCTTAGCAGCCCAGGCATAATTAGTAAGCGTGGTGGGTTCCGCGCTCCAGATGGAGACTCAGCTGGAAGTTAAAGGGAAGAATGACAAGGAACTTTATGAATTGGAGCTGTAAGTTAACTCTTTGACAGAGAGAGCGAGATGGTGGTGGGGGACAGCCCCCAGTGAAATCAGAGGTGAGAGCACAAAGCAATACAGTAGGCAGACTCCGGTTTTTTTGGGGGAGATGCTCGAGAATATCCGGGTGGACTCCTGAGGCTCGATCCCGCATTTGCGTATGCCGAGCCTCCTTCCTCATGACCTTTGTCCAGAGTGGAATGCCTCCCCGGCTCCCGGCACATGATCAGTGCATGCTCAGTCACGATATCAGTGCCTGCTCAGCCACGTGATCACTGACGGCACAGTCACGTGATCAGCGCCTCTCAGTCACGTGATCACCGTATGATAAACACGTGATCAGTGAACGACCAGCCACGTGATCACTGCATGCGCGGTCAGGTGGTCAGTTCCTGATCAGCCACCTGATCAGTGCGTGCACAGTCCCCTGATCAGCGCCTGTCAGTCACTGATCACTGCCTGATAAACACGTGATCAGTGCCCGAACAGCCACGTCATCAGTGCATGCGCAGTCACGTGATCAGTGCATGATAGCCACGTGATCAGTGCGTGCACAGTCCCATGATCAGCGCCTGTCAGTCACTGATCATTGCCTGATAAACACGTGATCAGTGCATGATGAGCCATGTGATCAGTGCCCGATCAGCCACGTCATCAGTGCATGCGCAGTCACGTCATCAGTGCATGATAGCCACGTGATCAGTGCATGCTCAGTCACGTGATCTGGACTTGATCAGCCACGTGATCAGTGCCTGCAGAGTCACGTGATCAGGGCCTGCTGAGCTGCGTGATTCCTGCCGGCTCATCTGCATGACAATTGCCAGCTGAGCTGCGTGATTCCTGTCGGCTCATCTGCTTGACAATTGCCAGCTGAGCTGCGTGATTCCTGCCTGGTCACGTGCTTGATTATTGCCAGTTGAGCAGCATGATTCGTCACTGCTGAGCTCCATGCTTATTGCCTGCTGATTGCGTGGTTCGTGTCTGCTCAGCTCTTTGAGTATTGCCTCCTGAGGTCCCTGTTCGGTCGCCACCTGCCGGGGACCAGCCCCAACTGATCCAGGGTATTCGAAGGAGAGATGGCCTAGGCGACTATTTATATGCTAATCAGAGATGTCAAGAATAATAGTATGAGGAGAGCTCAGTAGGAAAATTCGGTGGAGAAAAGAGACTGAGTAGCTTGGTTTACGCGGAAGACCAATCAAACTTCAAGACAAGAAGTTTGCACCACTTACGTAGGCCGCAGGCGCCCTCTCGAATAGCGAAAGGTGCCTCACCCTAGACACCTTCTCGAGTGGGTCTTAGCAGCCCAGGCATAATTAGTAAGCGTGGTGGGTTCCGCGCTCCAGATGGAGACTCAGCTGGAAGTTAAAGGGAAGAATGACAAGGAACTTTATGAATTGGAGCTGTAAGTTAACTCTTTGACAGAGAGAGCGAGATGGTGGTGGGGGACAGCCCCCAGTGAAATCAGAGGTGAGAGCACAAAGCAATACAGTAGGCAGACTCCGGTTTTTTTGGGGAGATGCTCGAGAATATCCGGGTGGACTCCTGAGGCTCGATCCCGCATTTGCGTATGCCGAGCCTCCTTCCTCATGACCTTTGTCCAGAGTGGAATGCCTCCCCGGCTCCCGGCACATGATCAGTGCATGCTCAGTCACGATATCAGTGCCTGCTCAGCCACGTGATCACTGACGGCACAGTCACGTGATCAGCGCCTCTCAGTCACGTGATCACCGTATGATAAACACGTGATCAGTGAACGACCAGCCACGTGATCACTGCATGCGCGGTCAGGTGGTCAGTTCCTGATCAGCCACCTGATCAGTGCGTGCACAGTCCCCTGATCAGCGCCTGTCAGTCACTGATCACTGCCTGATAAACACGTGATCAGTGCCCGAACAGCCACGTCATCAGTGCATGCGCAGTCACGTGATCAGTGCATGATAGCCACGTGATCAGTGCGTGCACAGTCCCATGATCAGCGCCTGTCAGTCACTGATCATTGCCTGATAAACACGTGATCAGTGCATGATGAGCCATGTGATCAGTGCCCGATCAGCCACGTCATCAGTGCATGCGCAGTCACGTCATCAGTGCATGATAGCCACGTGATCAGTGCATGCTCAGTCACGTGATCTGGACTTGATCAGCCACGTGATCAGTGCCTGCAGAGTCACGTGATCAGGGCCTGCTGAGCTGCGTGATTCCTGCCGGCTCATCTGCATGACAATTGCCATCTGAGCTGCGTGATTCCTGTCGGCTCATCTGCTTGACAATTGCCAGCTGAGCTGCGTGATTCCTGCCTGGTCACGTGCTTGATTATTGCCAGTTGAGCAGCATGATTCGTCACTGCTGAGCTCCATGCTTATTGCCTGCTGATTGCGTGGTTCGTGTCTGCTCAGCTCTTTGAGTATTGCCTCCTGAGGTCCCTGTTCGGTCGCCACCTGCCGGGGACCAGCCCCAACTGATCCAGGGTATTCGAAGGAGAGATGGCCTAGGCGACTATTTATATGCTAATCAGAGATGTCAAGAATAATAGTATGAGGAGAGCTCAGTAGGAAAATTCGGTGGAGAAAAGAGACTGAGTAGCTTGGTTTACGCGGAAGACCAATCAAACTTCAAGACAAGAAGTTTGCACCACTTACGTAGGCCGCAGGCGCCCTCTCGAATAGCGAAAGGTGCCTCACCCTAGACACCTTCTCGAGTGGGTCTTAGCAGCCCAGGCATAATTAGTAAGCGTGGTGGGTTCCGCGCTCCAGATGGAGACTCAGCTGGAAGTTAAAGGGAAGAATGACAAGGAACTTTATGAATTGGAGCTGTAAGTTAACTCTTTGACAGAGAGAGCGAGATGGTGGTGGGGGACAGCCCCCAGTGAAATCAGAGGTGAGAGCACAAAGCAATACAGTAGGCAGACTCCGGTTTTTTTGGGGGAGATGCTCGAGAATATCCGGGTGGACTCCTGAGGCTCGATCCCGCATTTGCGTATGCCGAGCCTCCTTCCTCATGACCTTTGTCCAGAGTGGAATGCCTCCCCGGCTCCCGGCACATGATCAGTGCATGCTCAGTCACGATATCAGTGCCTGCTCAGCCACGTGATCACTGACGGCACAGTCACGTGATCAGCGCCTCTCAGTCACGTGATCACCGTATGATAAACACGTGATCAGTGAACGACCAGCCACGTGATCACTGCATGCGCGGTCAGGTGGTCAGTTCCTGATCAGCCACCTGATCAGTGCGTGCACAGTCCCCTGATCAGCGCCTGTCAGTCACTGATCACTGCCTGATAAACACGTGATCAGTGCCCGAACAGCCACGTCATCAGTGCATGCGCAGTCACGTGATCAGTGCATGATAGCCACGTGATCAGTGCGTGCACAGTCCCATGATCAGCGCCTGTCAGTCACTGATCATTGCCTGATAAACACGTGATCAGTGCATGATGAGCCATGTGATCAGTGCCCGATCAGCCACGTCATCAGTGCATGCGCAGTCACGTCATCAGTGCATGATAGCCACGTGATCAGTGCATGCTCAGTCACGTGATCTGGACTTGATCAGCCACGTGATCAGTGCCTGCAGAGTCACGTGATCAGGGCCTGCTGAGCTGCGTGATTCCTGCCGGCTCATCTGCATGACAATTGCCAGCTGAGCTGCGTGATTCCTGTCGGCTCATCTGCTTGACAATTGCCAGCTGAGCTGCGTGATTCCTGCCTGGTCACGTGCTTGATTATTGCCAGTTGAGCAGCATGATTCGTCACTGCTGAGCTCCATGCTTATTGCCTGCTGATTGCGTGGTTCGTGTCTGCTCAGCTCTTTGAGTATTGCCTCCTGAGGTCCCTGTTCGGTCGCCACCTGCCGGGGACCAGCCCCAACTGATCCAGGGTATTCGAAGGAGAGATGGCCTAGGCGACTATTTATATGCTAATCAGAGATGTCAAGAATAATAGTATGAGGAGAGCTCAGTAGGAAAATTCGGTGGAGAAAAGAGACTGAGTAGCTTGGTTTACGCGGAAGACCAATCAAACTTCAAGACAAGAAGTTTGCACCACTTACGTAGGCCGCAGGCGCCCTCTCGAATAGCGAAAGGTGCCTCACCCTAGACACCTTCTCGAGTGGGTCTTAGCAGCCCAGGCATAATTAGTAAGCGTGGTGGGTTCCGCGCTCCAGATGGAGACTCAGCTGGAAGTTAAAGGGAAGAATGACAAGGAACTTTATGAATTGGAGCTGTAAGTTAACTCTTTGACAGAGAGAGCGAGATGGTGGTGGGGGACAGCCCCCAGTGAAATCAGAGGTGAGAGCACAAAGCAATACAGTAGGCAGACTCCGGTTTTTTTGGGGGAGATGCTCGAGAATATCCGGGTGGACTCCTGAGGCTCGATCCCGCATTTGCGTATGCCGAGCCTCCTTCCTCATGACCTTTGTCCAGAGTGGAATGCCTCCCCGGCTCCCGGCACATGATCAGTGCATGCTCAGTCACGATATCAGTGCCTGCTCAGCCACGTGATCACTGACGGCACAGTCACGTGATCAGCGCCTCTCAGTCACGTGATCACCGTATGATAAACACGTGATCAGTGAACGACCAGCCACGTGATCACTGCATGCGCGGTCAGGTGGTCAGTTCCTGATCAGCCACCTGATCAGTGCGTGCACAGTCCCCTGATCAGCGCCTGTCAGTCACTGATCACTGCCTGATAAACACGTGATCAGTGCCCGAACAGCCACGTCATCAGTGCATGCGCAGTCACGTGATCAGTGCATGATAGCCACGTGATCAGTGCGTGCACAGTCCCATGATCAGCGCCTGTCAGTCACTGATCATTGCCTGATAAACACGTGATCAGTGCATGATGAGCCATGTGATCAGTGCCCGATCAGCCACGTCATCAGTGCATGCGCAGTCACGTCATCAGTGCATGATAGCCACGTGATCAGTGCATGCTCAGTCACGTGATCTGGACTTGATCAGCCACGTGATCAGTGCCTGCAGAGTCACGTGATCAGGGCCTGCTGAGCTGCGTGATTCCTGCCGGCTCATCTGCATGACAATTGCCAGCTGAGCTGCGTGATTCCTGTCGGCTCATCTGCTTGACAATTGCCAGCTGAGCTGCGTGATTCCTGCCTGGTCACGTGCTTGATTATTGCCAGTTGAGCAGCATGATTCGTCACTGCTGAGCTCCATGCTTATTGCCTGCTGATTGCGTGGTTCGTGTCTGCTCAGCTCTTTGAGTATTGCCTCCTGAGGTCCCTGTTCGGTCGCCACCTGCCGGGGACCAGCCCCAACTGATCCAGGGTATTCGAAGGAGAGATGGCCTAGGCGACTATTTATATGCTAATCAGAGATGTCAAGAATAATAGTATGAGGAGAGCTCAGTAGGAAAATTCGGTGGAGAAAAGAGACTGAGTAGCTTGGTTTACGCGGAAGACCAATCAAACTTCAAGACAAGAAGTTTGCACCACTTACGTAGGCCGCAGGCGCCCTCTCGAATAGCGAAAGGTGCCTCACCCTAGACACCTTCTCGAGTGGGTCTTAGCAGCCCAGGCATAATTAGTAAGCGTGGTGGGTTCCGCGCTCCAGATGGAGACTCAGCTGGAAGTTAAAGGGAAGAATGACAAGGAACTTTATGAATTGGAGCTGTAAGTTAACTCTTTGACAGAGAGAGCGAGATGGTGGTGGGGGACAGCCCCCAGTGAAATCAGAGGTGAGAGCACAAAGCAATACAGTAGGCAGACTCCGGTTTTTTTGGGGGGAGATGCTCGAGAATATCCGGGTGGACTCCTGAGGCTCGATCCCGCATTTGCGTATGCCGAGCCTCCTTCCTCATGACCTTTGTCCAGAGTGGAATGCCTCCCCGGCTCCCGGCACATGATCAGTGCATGCTCAGTCACGATATCAGTGCCTGCTCAGCCACGTGATCACTGACGGCACAGTCACGTGATCAGCGCCTCTCAGTCACGTGATCACCGTATGATAAACACGTGATCAGTGAACGACCAGCCACGTGATCACTGCATGCGCGGTCAGGTGGTCAGTTCCTGATCAGCCACCTGATCAGTGCGTGCACAGTCCCCTGATCAGCGCCTGTCAGTCACTGATCACTGCCTGATAAACACGTGATCAGTGCCCGAACAGCCACGTCATCAGTGCATGCGCAGTCACGTGATCAGTGCATGATAGCCACGTGATCAGTGCGTGCACAGTCCCATGATCAGCGCCTGTCAGTCACTGATCATTGCCTGATAAACACGTGATCAGTGCATGATGAGCCATGTGATCAGTGCCCGATCAGCCACGTCATCAGTGCATGCGCAGTCACGTCATCAGTGCATGATAGCCACGTGATCAGTGCATGCTCAGTCACGTGATCTGGACTTGATCAGCCACGTGATCAGTGCCTGCAGAGTCACGTGATCAGGGCCTGCTGAGCTGCGTGATTCCTGCCGGCTCATCTGCATGACAATTGCCAGCTGAGCTGCGTGATTCCTGTCGGCTCATCTGCTTGACAATTGCCAGCTGAGCTGCGTGATTCCTGCCTGGTCACGTGCTTGATTATTGCCAGTTGAGCAGCATGATTCGTCACTGCTGAGCTCCATGCTTATTGCCTGCTGATTGCGTGGTTCGTGTCTGCTCAGCTCTTTGAGTATTGCCTCCTGAGGTCCCTGTTCGGTCGCCACCTGCCGGGGACCAGCCCCAACTGATCCAGGGTATTCGAAGGAGAGATGGCCTAGGCGACTATTTATATGCTAATCAGAGATGTCAAGAATAATAGTATGAGGAGAGCTCAGTAGGAAAATTCGGTGGAGAAAAGAGACTGAGTAGCTTGGTTTACGCGGAAGACCAATCAAACTTCAAGACAAGAAGTTTGCACCACTTACGTAGGCCGCAGGCGCCCTCTCGAATAGCGAAAGGTGCCTCACCCTAGACACCTTCTCGAGTGGGTCTTAGCAGCCCAGGCATAATTAGTAAGCGTGGTGGGTTCCGCGCTCCAGATGGAGACTCAGCTGGAAGTTAAAGGGAAGAATGACAAGGAACTTTATGAATTGGAGCTGTAAGTTAACTCTTTGACAGAGAGAGCGAGATGGTGGTGGGGGACAGCCCCCAGTGAAATCAGAGGTGAGAGCACAAAGCAATACAGTAGGCAGACTCCGGTTTTTTTGGGGGGAGATGCTCGAGAATATCCGGGTGGACTCCTGAGGCTCGATCCCGCATTTGCGTATGCCGAGCCTCCTTCCTCATGACCTTTGTCCAGAGTGGAATGCCTCCCCGGCTCCCGGCACATGATCAGTGCATGCTCAGTCACGATATCAGTGCCTGCTCAGCCACGTGATCACTGACGGCACAGTCACGTGATCAGCGCCTCTCAGTCACGTGATCACCGTATGATAAACACGTGATCAGTGAACGACCAGCCACGTGATCACTGCATGCGCGGTCAGGTGGTCAGTTCCTGATCAGCCACCTGATCAGTGCGTGCACAGTCCCCTGATCAGCGCCTGTCAGTCACTGATCACTGCCTGATAAACACGTGATCAGTGCCCGAACAGCCACGTCATCAGTGCATGCGCAGTCACGTGATCAGTGCATGATAGCCACGTGATCAGTGCGTGCACAGTCCCATGATCAGCGCCTGTCAGTCACTGATCATTGCCTGATAAACACGTGATCAGTGCATGATGAGCCATGTGATCAGTGCCCGATCAGCCACGTCATCAGTGCATGCGCAGTCACGTCATCAGTGCATGATAGCCACGTGATCAGTGCATGCTCAGTCACGTGATCTGGACTTGATCAGCCACGTGATCAGTGCCTGCAGAGTCACGTGATCAGGGCCTGCTGAGCTGCGTGATTCCTGCCGGCTCATCTGCATGACAATTGCCAGCTGAGCTGCGTGATTCCTGTCGGCTCATCTGCTTGACAATTGCCAGCTGAGCTGCGTGATTCCTGCCTGGTCACGTGCTTGATTATTGCCAGTTGAGCAGCATGATTCGTCACTGCTGAGCTCCATGCTTATTGCCTGCTGATTGCGTGGTTCGTGTCTGCTCAGCTCTTTGAGTATTGCCTCCTGAGGTCCCTGTTCGGTCGCCACCTGCCGGGGACCAGCCCCAACTGATCCAGGGTATTCGAAGGAGAGATGGCCTAGGCGACTATTTATATGCTAATCAGAGATGTCAAGAATAATAGTATGAGGAGAGCTCAGTAGGAAAATTCGGTGGAGAAAAGAGACTGAGTAGCTTGGTTTACGCGGAAGACCAATCAAACTTCAAGACAAGAAGTTTGCACCACTTACGTAGGCCGCAGGCGCCCTCTCGAATAGCGAAAGGTGCCTCACCCTAGACACCTTCTCGAGTGGGTCTTAGCAGCCCAGGCATAATTAGTAAGCGTGGTGGGTTCCGCGCTCCAGATGGAGACTCAGCTGGAAGTTAAAGGGAAGAATGACAAGGAACTTTATGAATTGGAGCTGTAAGTTAACTCTTTGACAGAGAGAGCGAGATGGTGGTGGGGGACAGCCCCCAGTGAAATCAGAGGTGAGAGCACAAAGCAATACAGTAGGCAGACTCCGGTTTTTTTGGGGGAGATGCTCGAGAATATCCGGGTGGACTCCTGAGGCTCGATCCCGCATTTGCGTATGCCGAGCCTCCTTCCTCATGACCTTTGTCCAGAGTGGAATGCCTCCCCGGCTCCCGGCACATGATCAGTGCATGCTCAGTCACGATATCAGTGCCTGCTCAGCCACGTGATCACTGACGGCACAGTCACGTGATCAGCGCCTCTCAGTCACGTGATCACCGTATGATAAACACGTGATCAGTGAACGACCAGCCACGTGATCACTGCATGCGCGGTCAGGTGGTCAGTTCCTGATCAGCCACCTGATCAGTGCGTGCACAGTCCCCTGATCAGCGCCTGTCAGTCACTGATCACTGCCTGATAAACACGTGATCAGTGCCCGAACAGCCACGTCATCAGTGCATGCGCAGTCACGTGATCAGTGCATGATAGCCACGTGATCAGTGCGTGCACAGTCCCATGATCAGCGCCTGTCAGTCACTGATCATTGCCTGATAAACACGTGATCAGTGCATGATGAGCCATGTGATCAGTGCCCGATCAGCCACGTCATCAGTGCATGCGCAGTCACGTCATCAGTGCATGATAGCCACGTGATCAGTGCATGCTCAGTCACGTGATCTGGACTTGATCAGCCACGTGATCAGTGCCTGCAGAGTCACGTGATCAGGGCCTGCTGAGCTGCGTGATTCCTGCCGGCTCATCTGCATGACAATTGCCAGCTGAGCTGCGTGATTCCTGTCGGCTCATCTGCTTGACAATTGCCAGCTGAGCTGCGTGATTCCTGCCTGGTCACGTGCTTGATTATTGCCAGTTGAGCAGCATGATTCGTCACTGCTGAGCTCCATGCTTATTGCCTGCTGATTGCGTGGTTCGTGTCTGCTCAGCTCTTTGAGTATTGCCTCCTGAGGTCCCTGTTCGGTCGCCACCTGCCGGGGACCAGCCCCAACTGATCCAGGGTATTCGAAGGAGAGATGGCCTAGGCGACTATTTATATGCTAATCAGAGATGTCAAGAATAATAGTATGAGGAGAGCTCAGTAGGAAAATTCGGTGGAGAAAAGAGACTGAGTAGCTTGGTTTACGCGGAAGACCAATCAAACTTCAAGACAAGAAGTTTGCACCACTTACGTAGGCCGCAGGCGCCCTCGAATAGCGAAAGGTGCCTCACCCTAGACACCTTCTCGAGTGGGTCTTAGCAGCCCAGGCATAATTAGTAAGCGTGGTGGGTTCCGCGCTCCAGATGGAGACTCAGCTGGAAGTTAAAGGGAAGAATGACAAGGAACTTTATGAATTGGAGCTGTAAGTTAACTCTTTGACAGAGAGAGCGAGATGGTGGTGGGGGACAGCCCCCAGTGAAATCAGAGGTGAGAGCACAAAGCAATACAGTAGGCAGACTCCGGTTTTTTGGGGGGAGATGCTCGAGAATATCCGGGTGGACTCCTGAGGCTCGATCCCGCATTTGCGTATGCCGAGCCTCCTTCCTCATGACCTTTGTCCAGAGTGGAATGCCTCCCCGGCTCCCGGCACATGATCAGTGCATGCTCAGTCACGATATCAGTGCCTGCTCAGCCACGTGATCACTGACGGCACAGTCACGTGATCAGCGCCTCTCAGTCACGTGATCACCGTATGATAAACACGTGATCAGTGAACGACCAGCCACGTGATCACTGCATGCGCGGTCAGGTGGTCAGTTCCTGATCAGCCACCTGATCAGTGCGTGCACAGTCCCCTGATCAGCGCCTGTCAGTCACTGATCACTGCCTGATAAACACGTGATCAGTGCCCGAACAGCCACGTCATCAGTGCATGCGCAGTCACGTGATCAGTGCATGATAGCCACGTGATCAGTGCGTGCACAGTCCCATGATCAGCGCCTGTCAGTCACTGATCATTGCCTGATAAACACGTGATCAGTGCATGATGAGCCATGTGATCAGTGCCCGATCAGCCACGTCATCAGTGCATGCGCAGTCACGTCATCAGTGCATGATAGCCACGTGATCAGTGCATGCTCAGTCACGTGATCTGGACTTGATCAGCCACGTGATCAGTGCCTGCAGAGTCACGTGATCAGGGCCTGCTGAGCTGCGTGATTCCTGCCGGCTCATCTGCATGACAATTGCCAGCTGAGCTGCGTGATTCCTGTCGGCTCATCTGCTTGACAATTGCCAGCTGAGCTGCGTGATTCCTGCCTGGTCACGTGCTTGATTATTGCCAGTTGAGCAGCATGATTCGTCACTGCTGAGCTCCATGCTTATTGCCTGCTGATTGCGTGGTTCGTGTCTGCTCAGCTCTTTGAGTATTGCCTCCTGAGGTCCCTGTTCGGTCGCCACCTGCCGGGGACCAGCCCCAACTGATCCAGGGTATTCGAAGGAGAGATGGCCTAGGCGACTATTTATATGCTAATCAGAGATGTCAAGAATAATAGTATGAGGAGAGCTCAGTAGGAAAATTCGGTGGAGAAAAGAGACTGAGTAGCTTGGTTTACGCGGAAGACCAATCAAACTTCAAGACAAGAAGTTTGCACCACTTACGTAGGCCGCAGGCGCCCTCTCGAATAGCGAAAGGTGCCTCACCCTAGACACCTTCTCGAGTGGGTCTTAGCAGCCCAGGCATAATTAGTAAGCGTGGTGGGTTCCGCGCTCCAGATGGAGACTCAGCTGGAAGTTAAAGGGAAGAATGACAAGGAACTTTATGAATTGGAGCTGTAAGTTAACTCTTTGACAGAGAGAGCGAGATGGTGGTGGGGGACAGCCCCCAGTGAAATCAGAGGTGAGAGCACAAAGCAATACAGTAGGCAGACTCCGGTTTTTTTGGGGGAGATGCTCGAGAATATCCGGGTGGACTCCTGAGGCTCGATCCCGCATTTGCGTATGCCGAGCCTCCTTCCTCATGACCTTTGTCCAGAGTGGAATGCCTCCCCGGCTCCCGGCACATGATCAGTGCATGCTCAGTCACGATATCAGTGCCTGCTCAGCCACGTGATCACTGACGGCACAGTCACGTGATCAGCGCCTCTCAGTCACGTGATCACCGTATGATAAACACGTGATCAGTGAACGACCAGCCACGTGATCACTGCATGCGCGGTCAGGTGGTCAGTTCCTGATCAGCCACCTGATCAGTGCGTGCACAGTCCCCTGATCAGCGCCTGTCAGTCACTGATCACTGCCTGATAAACACGTGATCAGTGCCCGAACAGCCACGTCATCAGTGCATGCGCAGTCACGTGATCAGTGCATGATAGCCACGTGATCAGTGCGTGCACAGTCCCATGATCAGCGCCTGTCAGTCACTGATCATTGCCTGATAAACACGTGATCAGTGCATGATGAGCCATGTGATCAGTGCCCGATCAGCCACGTCATCAGTGCATGCGCAGTCACGTCATCAGTGCATGATAGCCACGTGATCAGTGCATGCTCAGTCACGTGATCTGGACTTGATCAGCCACGTGATCAGTGCCTGCAGAGTCACGTGATCAGGGCCTGCTGAGCTGCGTGATTCCTGCCGGCTCATCTGCATGACAATTGCCAGCTGAGCTGCGTGATTCCTGTCGGCTCATCTGCTTGACAATTGCCAGCTGAGCTGCGTGATTCCTGCCTGGTCACGTGCTTGATTATTGCCAGTTGAGCAGCATGATTCGTCACTGCTGAGCTCCATGCTTATTGCCTGCTGATTGCGTGGTTCGTGTCTGCTCAGCTCTTTGAGTATTGCCTCCTGAGGTCCCTGTTCGGTCGCCACCTGCCGGGGACCAGCCCCAACTGATCCAGGGTATTCGAAGGAGAGATGGCCTAGGCGACTATTTATATGCTAATCAGAGATGTCAAGAATAATAGTATGAGGAGAGCTCAGTAGGAAAATTCGGTGGAGAAAAGAGACTGAGTAGCTTGGTTTACGCGGAAGACCAATCAAACTTCAAGACAAGAAGTTTGCACCACTTACGTAGGCCGCAGGCGCCCTCTCGAATAGCGAAAGGTGCCTCACCCTAGACACCTTCTCGAGTGGGTCTTAGCAGCCCAGGCATAATTAGTAAGCGTGGTGGGTTCCGCGCTCCAGATGGAGACTCAGCTGGAAGTTAAAGGGAAGAATGACAAGGAACTTTATGAATTGGAGCTGTAAGTTAACTCTTTGACAGAGAGAGCGAGATGGTGGTGGGGGACAGCCCCCAGTGAAATCAGAGGTGAGAGCACAAAGCAATACAGTAGGCAGACTCCGGTTTTTTTGGGGGAGATGCTCGAGAATATCCGGGTGGACTCCTGAGGCTCGATCCCGCATTTGCGTATGCCGAGCCTCCTTCCTCATGACCTTTGTCCAGAGTGGAATGCCTCCCCGGCTCCCGGCACATGATCAGTGCATGCTCAGTCACGATATCAGTGCCTGCTCAGCCACGTGATCACTGACGGCACAGTCACGTGATCAGCGCCTCTCAGTCACGTGATCACCGTATGATAAACACGTGATCAGTGAACGACCAGCCACGTGATCACTGCATGCGCGGTCAGGTGGTCAGTTCCTGATCAGCCACCTGATCAGTGCGTGCACAGTCCCCTGATCAGCGCCTGTCAGTCACTGATCACTGCCTGATAAACACGTGATCAGTGCCCGAACAGCCACGTCATCCGTGCATGCGCAGTCACGTGATCAGTGCATGATAGCCACGTGATCAGTGCGTGCACAGTCCCATGATCAGCGCCTGTCAGTCACTGATCATTGCCTGATAAACACGTGATCAGTGCATGATGAGCCATGTGATCAGTGCCCGATCAGCCACGTCATCAGTGCATGCGCAGTCACGTCATCAGTGCATGATAGCCACGTGATCAGTGCATGCTCAGTCACGTGATCTGGACTTGATCAGCCACGTGATCAGTGCCTGCAGAGTCACGTGATCAGGGCCTGCTGAGCTGCGTGATTCCTGCCGGCTCATCTGCATGACAATTGCCAGCTGAGCTGCGTGATTCCTGTCGGCTCATCTGCTTGACAATTGCCAGCTGAGCTGCGTGATTCCTGCCTGGTCACGTGCTTGATTATTGCCAGTTGAGCAGCATGATTCATCACTGCTGAGCTCCATGCTTATTGCCTGCTGATTGCGTGGTTCGTGTCTGCTCAGCTCTTTGAGTATTGCCTCCTGAGGTCCCTGTTCGGTCGCCACCTGCCGGGGACCAGCCCCAACTGATCCAGGGTATTCGAAGGAGAGATGGCCTAGGCGACTATTTATATGCTAATCAGAGATGTCAAGAATAATAGTATGAGGAGAGCTCAGTAGGAAAATTCGGTGGAGAAAAGAGACTGAGTAGCTTGGTTTACATGGAAGACCAATCAAACTTCAAGACAAGAAGTTTGCACCACTTACGTAGGCCGCAGGCGCCCTCTCGAATAGCGAAAGGTGCCTCACCCTAGACACCTTCTCGAGTGGGTCTTAGCAGCCCAGGCATAATTAGTAAGCGTGGTGGGTTCCGCGCTCCAGATGGAGACTCAGCTGGAAGTTAAAGGGAAGAATGACAAGGAACTTTATGAATTGGAGCTGTAAGTTAACTCTTTGACAGAGAGAGCGAGATGGTGGTGGGGGACAGCCCCCAGTGAAATCAGAGGTGAGAGCACAAAGCAATACAGTAGGCAGACTCCGGTTTTTTTGGGGGAGATGCTCGAGAATATCCGGGTGGACTCCTGAGGCTCGATCCCGCATTTGCGTATGCCGAGCCTCCTTCCTCATGACCTTTGTCCAGAGTGGAATGCCTCCCCGGCTCCCGGCACATGATCAGTGCATGCTCAGTCACGATATCAGTGCCTGCTCAGCCACGTGATCACTGACGGCACAGTCACGTGATCAGCGCCTCTCAGTCACGTGATCACCGTATGATAAACACGTGATCAGTGAACGACCAGCCACGTGATCACTGCATGCGCGGTCAGGTGGTCAGTTCCTGATCAGCCACCTGATCAGTGCGTGCACAGTCCCCTGATCAGCGCCTGTCAGTCACTGATCACTGCCTGATAAACACGTGATCAGTGCCCGAACAGCCACGTCATCAGTGCATGCGCAGTCACGTGATCAGTGCATGATAGCCACGTGATCAGTGCGTGCACAGTCCCATGATCAGCGCCTGTCAGTCACTGATCATTGCCTGATAAACACGTGATCAGTGCATGATGAGCCATGTGATCAGTGCCCGATCAGCCACGTCATCAGTGCATGCGCAGTCACGTCATCAGTGCATGATAGCCACGTGATCAGTGCATGCTCAGTCACGTGATCTGGACTTGATCAGCCACGTGATCAGTGCCTGCAGAGTCACGTGATCAGGGCCTGCTGAGCTGCGTGATTCCTGCCGGCTCATCTGCATGACAATTGCCAGCTGAGCTGCGTGATTCCTGTCGGCTCATCTGCTTGACAATTGCCAGCTGAGCTGCGTGATTCCTGCCTGGTCACGTGCTTGATTATTGCCAGTTGAGCAGCATGATTCGTCACTGCTGAGCTCCATGCTTATTGCCTGCTGATTGCGTGGTTCGTGTCTGCTCAGCTCTTTGAGTATTGCCTCCTGAGGTCCCTGTTCGGTCGCCACCTGCCGGGGACCAGCCCCAACTGATCCAGGGTATTCGAAGGAGAGATGGCCTAGGCGACTATTTATATGCTAATCAGAGATGTCAAGAATAATAGTATGAGGAGAGCTCAGTAGGAAAATTCGGTGGAGAAAAGAGACTGAGTAGCTTGGTTTACGCGGAAGACCAATCAAACTTCAAGACAAGAAGTTTGCACCACTTACGTAGGCCGCAGGCGCCCTCTCGAATAGCGAAAGGTGCCTCACCCTAGACACCTTCTCGAGTGGGTCTTAGCAGCCCAGGCATAATTAGTAAGCGTGGTGGGTTCCGCGCTCCAGATGGAGACTCAGCTGGAAGTTAAAGGGAAGAATGACAAGGAACTTTATGAATTGGAGCTGTAAGTTAACTCTTTGACAGAGAGAGCGAGATGGTGGTGGGGGACAGCCCCCAGTGAAATCAGAGGTGAGAGCACAAAGCAATACAGTAGGCAGACTCCGGTTTTTTTGGGGGAGATGCTCGAGAACATCCGGGTGGACTCCTGAGGCTCGATCCCGCATTTGCGTATGCCGAGCCTCCTTCCTCATGACCTTTGTCCAGAGTGGAATGCCTCCCCGGCTCCCGGCACATGATCAGTGCATGCTCAGTCACGATATCAGTGCCTGCTCAGCCACGTGATCACTGACGGCACAGTCACGTGATCAGCGCCTCTCAGTCACGTGATCACCGTATGATAAACACGTGATCAGTGAACGACCAGCCACGTGATCACTGCATGCGCGGTCAGGTGGTCAGTTCCTGATCAGCCACCTGATCAGTGCGTGCACAGTCCCCTGATCAGCGCCTGTCAGTCACTGATCACTGCCTGATAAACACGTGATCAGTGCCCGAACAGCCACGTCATCAGTGCATGCGCAGTCACGTGATCAGTGCATGATAGCCACGTGATCAGTGCGTGCACAGTCCCATGATCAGCGCCTGTCAGTCACTGATCATTGCCTGATAAACACGTGATCAGTGCATGATGAGCCATGTGATCAGTGCCCGATCAGCCACGTCATCAGTGCATGCGCAGTCACGTCATCAGTGCATGATAGCCACGTGATCAGTGCATGCTCAGTCACGTGATCTGGACTTGATCAGCCACGTGATCAGTGCCTGCAGAGTCACGTGATCAGGGCCTGCTGAGCTGCGTGATTCCTGCCGGCTCATCTGCATGACAATTGCCAGCTGAGCTGCGTGATTCCTGTCGGCTCATCTGCTTGACAATTGCCAGCTGAGCTGCGTGATTCCTGCCTGGTCACGTGCTTGATTATTGCCAGTTGAGCAGCATGATTCGTCACTGCTGAGCTCCATGCTTATTGCCTGCTGATTGCGTGGTTCGTGTCTGCTCAGCTCTTTGAGTATTGCCTCCTGAGGTCCCTGTTCGGTCGCCACCTGCCGGGGACCAGCCCCAACTGATCCAGGGTATTCGAAGGAGAGATGGCCTAGGCGACTATTTATATGCTAATCAGAGATGTCAAGAATAATAGTATGAGGAGAGCTCAGTAGGAAAATTCGGTGGAGAAAAGAGACTGAGTAGCTTGGTTTACGCGGAAGACCAATCAAACTTCAAGACAAGAAGTTTGCACCACTTACGTAGGCCGCAGGCGCCCTCTCGAATAGCGAAAGGTGCCTCACCCTAGACACCTTTCCGAGTGGGTCTTAGCAGCCCAGGCATAACTAGTAAGCGTGGTGGGTTCCGCGCTCCAGATGGAGACTCAGCTGGAAGTTAAAGGGAAGAATGACAAGGAACTTTATGAATTGGAGCTGTAAGTTAACTCTTTGATAGAGAGAGCGAGATGGTGGTGGGGGACAGCCCCCAGTGAAATCAGAGGTGAGAGCACAAAGCAATACAGTAGGCAGACTGGTTTTGGGGGAGATGCTCGAGAATATCCGGGTGGACTCCTGAGGCTCGATCCCGCATTTGCGTATGCCGAGCCTCCTTCCTCATGACCTTTGTCCAGAGTGGAATGCCTCCCCGGCTCCCGGCACATGATCAGTGCATGCTCAGTCACGATATCAGTGCCTGCTCAGCCACGAGATCACTGACGGCACAGTCACGTGATCAGCGCCTCTCAGTCACGTGATCACCGTATGATAAACACGTGATCAGTGAACGACCAGCCACGTGATCACTGCATGCGCGGTCAGGTGGTCAGTTCCTGATCAGCCACCTGATCAGTGCGTGCACAGTCCCCTGATCAGCGCTGTCAGTCACTGATCACTGCCTGATAAACACGATCAGTGCATGATGAGCCACGTCATCAGTGCATGATCAGCCACGTCATCAGTGCATGCGATCAGTGCCTGATAGCTACGTGATCAGTGCATGCGCAGTCACGTGATCTGGATGATCAGTCCACGTGATCGTGCCTGCAGATCAGCGTGATCAGGGCCTGCTGAGCTGCGTGATTCCTGCCGCTCATCTGCATGACAATTGCCATCTGAGCTGCGTGATTCCTGTCGGCTCATCTGCTTGACAATTGCCAGCTGAGCTGCGTGATTCCTGCCTGGTCACGTGCTTGATTATTGCCAGTTGAGCAGCATGATCGTCACTGCTGAGCTCCATGCTTATTGCCTGCTGATTGCGTGGTTCGTGTCTGCTCAGCTCTTTGAGTATCGCCTCCTGAGGTCCCTGTTCGGTCGCCACCTGCCGGGGACCAGCCCCAACTGATCCAGGGTGTTCGAAGGAGAGATGGCTTAGGCGACTATTTATATGCTAATCAAAGATGTCAAGAATAATAGTATGAGGAGAGCTCAGTAGGAAAATTCGGTGGAGAAAAGAGACTGAGTAGCTTGGTTTACGCGGAAGACCAATCAAACTTCAAGACAAGAAGTTTGCACCACTTACGAGGCCGCAGGCGCCTCTCGAATAAAGGTGCCTCACCCTAGACACCTTCTCGAGTGGGTCTTAGCAGCCCAGGCATAATTAGTAAGCGTGGTGGGTTCCGCGCTCCAGATGGAGACTCAGCTGGAAGTTAAAGGGAAGAATGACAAGGAACTTTATGAATTGGAGCTGTAAGTTAACTCTTTGACAGAGAGAGCGAGATGGTGGTGGGGGACAGCCCCCAGTGAAATCAGAGGTGAGAGCACAAAGCAATACAGTAGGCAGACTCCGGTTTTTTTGGGGGAGATGCTCGAGAATATCCGGGTGGACTCCTGAGGCTCGATCCCGCATTTGCGTATGCCGAGCCTCCTTCCTCATGACCTTTGTCCAGAGGAAGGCCTCCCCGGCTCCGGCACATGATCAGTGCATGCTCAGTCACGATATCAGTGCCTGCTCAGCCACGTGATCACTGACGGCACAGTCACGTGATCAGCGCTCTCAGTCACGTGATCACCGTATGATAAACACGTGATCAGTGAACGACCAGCCACGTGATCACTGCATGCGCGGTCAGGTGGTCAGTTCCTGATCAGCCACCTGATCAGTGCGTGCACAGTCCCCTGATCAGCGCCTGTCAGTCACTGATCACTGCCTGATAGACACGTGATCAGTGCCCGAACAGCCACGTCATCAGTGCATGCGCAGTCACGTGATCAGTGCATGATAGCCACGTGATAAGTGCACTGTCCCGTGATCAGCGCCTGTCAGTCACTGATCATTGCCTGATAAACACGTGATCAGTGCATGGTCAGATCAGTGTGATCAGCTACGATCAGTCCACGTCATCAGTGCATGATAGCCACGTGATCAGTGCATGCTCAATCACGTGATCTGGACTTGATCAGCCACGTGAACAGTGCCTGCTCAGTCACGTGATCTGGGCCTGCTGAGCTGCGTGATTACTGCCGGCTCATCTGCATGACAATTGCCAGCTGAGCTGCACGATTCCTGCCTCATCTGCTTGACAATTGCCAGCTGAGCTGCGTGATTCCTGCCTGGTCAGGTGCTTGATTATTGCCAGTTGAGCAGCATGATTCGTCACTGCTGAGCTCCATGATTATTGCCTGCTGACTGATTCGTGTCTACTCAGCTCTTTGATTATTGCCTCCAGAGGTCCATGATCGTGTATGATAGCAAACTGATCCAGTGCATGATCAGTCACATGATCAGCGCCATGGTGATCATGGGACAGTAATCACAATTCAGGCTAAGGTCAGCATGTCAATGATCAGTCACATAAGTGTGCACCACTGAGCAAGGCTCATGTGATCAGCATAGCAGGAGGATCACATGATTCAGTGATCAGAAAGCTGATCAGTGCATGACCAGTCTTGGTGGAGCTCACGACGGAAGGAGAATCAAGTGATCTCATGACAGCCACGTGATCAGTGCATGACAGCCACTGATCAGCCTGACATGATCAGTCACCAGTATGCAGCCGTGGTCTGCGGAATACCCGGCGATCCTCACGACAGCGTGCATGATAGCCAGATCACATCTGATCAGTGCATGATCAGCCACGTGATCAGTGCATGATCAGCCACGTGATCAGTGCATGTCAGCCACGTGATCAGTGCATGATCAGTCACGTGATCACCGATGATAGTCACGTGATCAGTGCATGATCAGTCACGTGATCAGTGCATGATCAGCCACGTGATCAGTGCATGATCAGTCATGATCAGTGTGTGATCAGTCACTGATCAGTATGGTAGTCACGATCGCAGCGATCAGCCACGTGATCGGTGCATGATAGCCACGTGATCAGTGCATGATCAGCCACGTGATAAGTATGCGATCAGTCACGTGATCAGTGCATGATCAGCCACGTGATCAGTGCATGATCAGTTACGTGATCAGTGCATGCATCAGCCACGATCATCATGCAGATCACGTGATCAGTGCATGATCAGCCACGTGATGCATGATCAGCACGTGATCAGTGCATGAGTTCCAGGTGATCAGTGCAGGATCAGTGATATGATCACGTGAGGTGTGTGATTCCAGCCACGTGAACAGTGCATGTTCAGCCACGTATTCAGTGCATGATAGCCACGTGATAAGTGCATTATTGTTACGTGAGCAGTGTATGATCAGCCACGGATTGCGATGGTCAGATGAACAGTGTATGATCAGCCACGTGATCAGCGGTATCTGCATGATCAGTGATATGATCAGCATGTCAGAATGAACAGTGCATGCTCAGTCACGTGATCTGGGCCTGCTGAGCTGCGTGAGATTACTGTCTGCTCATCTGCTTGACAATTGCTAGCTGAGCTGCACGATTCCTGCCTTTAGTCATCTGCTTGACAATTGCCAGCTGTGCTGCGTAATTCCTGCCTGCTCAGTGCTGTTGATTATTGCCAGCTGAGCAGCTTGATTCCTCACAGCTGAGTTCCATGGCGAGTTATTGCCTGCTGACCTGATTCGTAGCCTACTCAGCTCTTTGTTTATTGCCTCCAGAGGCACATGATCAGTGTATGATAGCAAACATGATCAGTGCATGATCAGCTTCACATGATCAGACGCATTAAGTCACGTGATCAACACATGGCAGTCATGTGATCAGTCCATGCTCAGTCACAGTGCTCAGTGCATGATCAGCCACGATCAGTGCATTGATCTGTCACATGATTAGTGTATGATCATCCACGTGACCAGTGCATGGGCAGTCATGTGATCAGTGCATGATATAGACGTGATCAGTGCATGATCAGTCTAGTGATCAGTGCGGTGATAGCCACGTGATCAGTGCATGATCAGTCACCTGATGGGTGTATGATCATTCACGTGACCTGTACATGGTCAGCACATGATCATTGCATGATCAGCCACGTGAGTAGTGCATGACAGCCACGTGATCACTGCATGATCAGTCACGTGATCAGTGCATGATCAGTCATGTGACCAGTACATGGTAGCATGTGATCATCGCATGATCAGCCACGTGAGCAGTGCATGATAGCCACGTGATCAGTGCATGATCAGTCAGGTGATACGTGTGATCAGCCACGTGATCAGTGCATGATATCCACGTGATCAGTGCAGGATAGCCACGTGATCACTTCATGATTAGTCACGGGATCTGTACATGACCAGTCACGTGATACGTGTGTGATCAGCCACGGATCAGTGCGTGATGAGCCACGTGATCAGTGCAGATCAATTACATGATCAGTGCATGATCAGTCACGACCACTACATGGTTGCTACGTGATCGTGCATGATCAGCCACGTGAGCAGAGCATGATAGCCACGTGATCAGTGCATTATCAGTCACGTGATCAGTACATGATCAGTCACGTGAACAGTGCATGATCATTTACGTGATCTGTGCATGACAGTCACGTGACCACAGTATATGGTAGCTGTGATCATTCCATGACGAACCACGTGAGCAGTGCATGATAGCCACGTGATGTGTGCATGATGAGTTCCGGTGAGCAGAGTATGATCAGCCACGTGATCAGTGCATGAGTTCCAGGTGATCAGCATGATATGTCACGTGACAGGTGTGTGATCAGCCACGTGAACAGTGCATGTTCAGCCACGTATTCAGTGCATGATAGCCACGTGATAAGTGCATTATCAGTTACGTGAGCAGTGTATGATCAGCCACGATCAGTGCATGGTCAGACACGTGAACAGTGTATGACGTCAGCCACGTGATCAGTGCATGATATCCAAGTGATCAGTGCATGATCAATCACGTGATCAGTGTATGATCAGCCACGTGAACAGTGCATGCTCAGTCACGTGATCTGGGCCTGCTGAGCTGCGTGATTACTGTCTGCTCATCTGCTTGACAATTGCCAGCTGAGCTGCACGATTCCTGCCTGTCATCTGCTTGACAACGTTGTCAGCTGTGCTGCGTAATTCTGCCTGCTCAGCTGCTTGATTATTGCCAGCTGAGCAGCATGATTCCTCACAGCTGAGTTCCATGATTATTGCCTGCTGACTGATTCGTGCCTTACTCAGCTCTTTGTTTATTGCCTCCAGAGGCACATGATCAGTGTATGATAGCAAACATGATCAGTGCATGATCAGTCACATGATCAGCGCCATTAAGTCACGTGATCACTACACGATAGTCATGTGATCAGTCCATGCTCAGTCACAGTGTCAGTGCATGATCAGCCACGTGATCAGTGCATGATCTGTCACATGATTAGTGTATGATCATCCACGTGACCAGTGCATGGGCAGTCATGTGATCAGTGCATGATATAGACGTGATCAGTGCATGATCAGTCTAGTGATCAGTGCATGATAGCCACGTGATCAGTGCATGGTCAGTCACCTGATGGGTGTATGATCATTCACGTGACCTGTACATGGTAGCTACATGATCATTGCATGATCAGCCACGTGAGTAGTGCATGACAGCCACGTGATCACTGCATGATCAGTCACGCGATCAGTGCATGATCAGTCATGTGACCAGTACATGGTAGTTGCGTGATCATCGCATGATCAGCCACGTGAGCAGTGCATGATAGCCACGTGATCAGTGCATGATCAGTCAGGTGATACGGTGTGATCAGCCACGTGATCAGTGCATGATATCCACGTGATCAGTGCAGGATAGCCACGTGATCACTTCATGATTAGTCACGGATCTGCATGACCAGTCACGTGATACTGTGTGATCAGCCACCGGATCAGCGTGATGAGCCACGTGATCAGTGCAGGATCAATTACATGATCAGTGCATGATCAGTCACGAGACCACTACATGGTTGCTACGTGATCAGCATGATCAGCCACGTGAGCAGAGCATGATAGCCACGTGATCAGTGCATTATCAGTCACGTGATCAGTACATGATCAGTCACGTGAACAGTGCATGATCATTTACGTGATCTGTGCATCAGTCACGCGACCAGTATATGGTAGCTTCGTGATCATTCCATGACGAACCACGTGAGCAGTGCATGATAGCCACGTGATGTGCATGATGAGTTTCGTGAGCAGAGTATGATCAGCCACGTGATCAGTGCATGAGTTCCGGTGTGATCAGTGCATGATATGTCACGTGACAGGTGTGTGATCAGCCACGTGAACAGTGCATGTTCAGCCACGATTCAGTGCATGATAGCCACGTGATAAGTGCATTATCAGTTACGTGAGGTGTATGATCAGCCACGTGATCAGTGCATGGTCAGACACGTGAACAGTGTATGATCAGCCACGTGATCAGTGCATGATATCCAGTGATCAGTGCATGATCAATCACGTGATCAGTGTATGATCAGCCACGTGAACAGTGCATGCTCAGTCACGTGATCTGGGCCTGCTGAGCTGCGTGATTACTGTCTGCTCATCTGCTTGACAATTGCCAGCTGAGCTGCACGATTCCTGCCTGTCATCTGCTTGACAATTGCCAGCTGTGCTGCGTAATCTGCCTGCTCAGCTGCTTGATTATTGCCAGCTGAGCAGCATGATTCCTCACAGCTGAGTTCCATGATTATTGCCTGCTGACTGATTCGTGCCTACTCAGCTCTTTGTTTATTGCCTCCAGAGGCACATGATCAGTGTATGATAGCAAACATGATCAGTGCATGATCAGTCACATGATCAGCGCCATTAAGTCACGTGATCACTACACGATAGTCATGTGATCAGTCCATGCTCAGTCACAGTGTCAGTGCATGATCAGCCACGTGATCAGTGCATGATCTGTCACATGATTAGTGTATGATCATCCACGTGACCAGTGCATGGGCAGTCATGTGATCAGTGCATGATATAGACGTGATCAGTGCATGATCAGTCTAGTGATCAGTGCATGATAGCCACGTGATCAGTGCATGATCAGTCACCTGATGGGTGTATGATCATTCACGTGACCTGTACATGGTAGCTACATGATCATTGCATGATCAGCCACGGAGTAGTGCATGACAGCCACGTGATCACTGCATGATCAGTCACGTGATCAGTGCATGATCAGTCATGTGACCAGTACATGGTAGTTGCGTGATCATCGCATGATCAGCCACGTGAGCAGTGCATGATAGCCACGTGATCAGTGCATGATCAGTCAGGTGATACGTGTGTGATCAGCCACGTGATCAGTGCATGATATCCACGTGATCAGTGCAGGATAGCCACGTGATCACTTCATGATTAGTCACGGGATCTGTACATGACCAGTCACGTGATACGTGTGTGATCAGCCACCGGATCAGTGCGTGATGAGCCACGTGATCAGTGCAGGATCATTACATGGTGATCAGTGCATGATCAGTACGACGACCACTACATGGTTGCCACGCGATCGTGCATGATCAGCCACGTGAGCAGAGCATGATAGCCACGTGATCAGTGCATTATCAGTCACGTGATCAGTACATGATCAGTCACGTGAACAGTGCATGATCATTTACGTGATCTGTGCATGATCAGTCACGTGACCAGTATATGGTAGCCTTCGTGATCATTCTGGCGACGAACCACGTGAGCAGTGCATGATAGCCACGTGATGTGCATGATGAGTTTCGTGAGCAGAGTATGATCAGCCACGTGATCAGTGCATGAGTTCCAGGTGATCAGTGCATGATATGTCACGTGACAGGTGTGTGATCAGCCACGTGAACAGTGCATGTTCAGCCACGTATTCAGTGCATGATAGCCACGTGATAAGTGCATTATCAGTTACGTGAGCAGTGTATGATCAGCCACGTGATCAGTGCATGGTCAGACACGTGAACAGTGTATGATCAGCCACGTGATCAGTGCATGATATCCAAGTGATCAGTGCATGATCAATCACGTGATCAGTGTATGATCAGCCACGTGAACAGTGCATGCTCAGTCACGTGATCTGGGCCTGCTGAGCTGCGTGATTACTGTCTGCTCATCTGCTTGACAATTGCCAGCTGAGCTGCACGATTCCTGCCTGTCATCTGCTTGACAATTGCCAGCTGTGCTGCGTAATTCTGCCTGCTCAGCTGCTTGATTATTGCCAGCTGAGCAGCATGATTCCTCACAGCTGAGTTCCATGATTATTGCCTGCTGACTGATTCGTGCCTACTCAGCTCTTTGTTTATTGCCTCCAGAGGCACATGATCAGTGTATGATAGCAAACATGATCAGTGCATGATCAGTCACATGATCAGCGCCATTAAGTCACGTGATCACTACACGATAGTCATGTGATCAGTCCATGCTCAGTCACAGTGTCAGTGCATGATCAGCCACGTGATCAGTGCATGATCTGTCACATGATTAGTGTATGATCATCCACGTGACCAGTGCATGGGCAGTCATGTGATCAGTGCATGATATAGACGTGATCAGTGCATGATCAGTCTAGTGATCAGTGCATGATAGCCACGTGATCAGTGCATGGTCAGTCACCTGATGGGTGTATGATCATTCACGTGACCTGTACATGGTAGCCACATGATCATTGCATGATCAGCCACGTGAGTAGTGCATGACAGCCACGTGATCACTGCATGATCAGTCACGTGATCAGTGCATGATCAGTCATGTGACCAGTACATGGTAGTTGCGTGATCATCGATGATCAGCCACGTGAGCAGTGCATGATAGCCACGTGATCAGTGCATGATCAGTCAGGTGATACGTGGTGATCAGCCACGTGATCAGTGCATGATATCCACGTGATCAGTGCAGGATAGCCACGTGATCACTTCATGATTAGTCACGGGATCTGTACATGACCAGTCACGTGATACGTGTGTGATCAGCCACCGGATCAGTGCGTGATGAGCCACGTGATCAGTGCAGGATCAATTACATGATCAGTGCATGATCAGTCACGAGACCACTACATGGTTGCTACGTGATCGTTGCATGATCAGCCACGTGAGCAGAGCATGATAGCCACGTGATCAGTGCATTATCAGTCACGTGATCAGTACATGATCAGTCACGTGAACAGTGCATGATCATTTACGCGATCTGTGCATGATCAGTCACGTGACCAGTATATGGTAGCTTCGTGATCATTCCATGACGAACCACGTGAGCAGTGCATGATAGCCACGTGATGTGTGCATGATGAGTTTCGTGAGCAGAGTATGATCAGCCACGTGATCAGTGCATGAGTTCCAGGTGATCAGTGCATGATATGTCACGTGACAGTGTGTGATCAGCCACGTGAACAGTGCATGTTCAGCCACGTATTCAGTGCATGATAGCCACGTGATAAGTGCATTATCAGTTACGTGAGCAGTGTATGATCAGCCACGTGATCAGTGCATGGTCAGACACGTGAACAGTGTATGATCAGCCACGTGATCAGTGCATGATATCCGTGATCAGTGCATGATCAATCACGTGATCAGTGTATGATCAGCCACGCGAACAGTGCATGCTCAGTCACGTGATCTGGGCCTGCTGAGCTGCGTGATTACTGTCTGCTCATCTGCTTGACAATTGCCAGCTGAGCTGCACGATTCCTGCCTGTCATCTGCTTGACAATTGTCAGCTGTGCTGCGTAATTCCTGCCTGCTCAGCTGCTTGATTATTGCCAGCTGAGCAGCATGATTCCTCACAGCTGAGTTCCATGATTATTGCCTGCTGACTGATTCGTGCCTACTCAGCTCTTTGTTTATTGCCTCCAGAGGCACATGATCAGTGTATGATAGCAAACATGATCAGTGCATGATCAGTCACATGATCAGCGCCATTAAGTCACGTGATCACTACACGATAGTCATGTGATCAGTCCATGCTCAGTCACAGTGTCAGTGCATGATCAGCCACGTGATCAGTGCATGATCTGTCACATGATTAGTGTATGATCATCCACGTGACCAGTGCATGGGCAGTCATGTGATCAGTGCATGATATAGACGTGATCAGTGCATGATCAGTCTAGTGATCAGTGCATGATAGCCACGTGATCAGTGCATGATCAGTCACCTGATGGGTGTATGATCATTCACGTGACCTGTACATGGTAGCTACATGATCATTGCATGATCAGCCACGTGATAGTGCATGATAGCCACGTGATCACTGCATGATCAGTCACGTGATCAGTGCATGATCAGTCACGTGACCAGTACATGGTAGTTGCGTGATCATGCATGATCAGCCACAGCATGATAGCCACGTGATCAGTGCATGATCAGTCAGGTGATACGTGCATGATCAGCCACGTGATCAGTGCATGATATCCACGTGATCAGTGCATGATAGCCAGTGCTCACGTGATTAGTCACGGGATCTGTACATGACCAGTCACGTGATACGTGATCAGCCACCGGATCAGTGTGATGAGCCACGTGATCAGTGCAGGATCAATTACATGATCAGTGCATGATCAGTCACGAGACCACTACATGGTTTGCACGTGATCGGTGCATGATCAGCCACGTGAGCAGAGCATGATAGCCACGTGATCAGTGCATTATCAGTCACGTGATCAGTGCATGATCAGTCACGTGAACAGTGCATGATCATTTACGTGATCTGTGCATGATCAGTCACGTGACCAGTATATGGTAGCTTCGTGATCATTCCATGACGAACCACGTGAGCAGTGCATGATAGTGTGCATGTGACGTGAGCAGAGTATGATCAGCCACGTGATCAGTGCATGATTCCACGTGATCAGTGCATGATATGCCACGCGATCAGTGCGTGATCAGCCACGTGAGCAGTGCATGATCAGCCACGTGATCAGTGCATGGTCAGACACGTGAACAGTGTATGATCAGCCACGGGATCAGTGCATGATCATCCAAGTGATCAGTGCATGATCAATCACGTGATCAGTGTATGATCAGCCACGTGAACAGTGCATGCTCAGTCACGTGATCTGGGCCTGCTGAGCTGCGGGATTACTGTCTGCTCATCTGCTTGACAATTGCCAGCTGAGCTGCACGATTCCTGCCCGTCATCTGCTTGACAATTGTCAGCTGTGCTGCGTAATTCCTGCCTGCTCAGCTGCTTGATTATTGCCAGCTGAGCAGCATGATTCCTCACAGCCGAGTTCCATGATTATTGCCTGCTGACTGATTCGTGCCTACTCAGCTCTTTGTTTATTGCCTCCAGAGGCACATGATCAGTGTATGATAGCAAACATGATCAGTGCATGATCAGTCACATGATCAGCGCCATTAAGTCACGTGATCACTACACGATAGTCATGTGATCAGTCCATGCTCAGTCACAGTGTCAGTGCATGATCAGCCACGTGATCAGTGCATGATCTGTCACATGATTAGTGTGCGATCATCCACGTGACCAGTGCATGGGCAGTCATGTGATCAGTGTATGATATAGACGTGATCAGTGCATGATCAGTCTAGTGATCAGTGCATGATAGCCACGTGATCAGTGCATGATCAGTCACCTGATGGGTGTATGATCATTCACGTGACCTGTACATGGTAGCTACATGATCATTGCATGATCAGCCACGTGAGTAGTGCATGACAGCCACGTGATCACTGCATGATCAGTCACGTGATCAGTGCATGATCAGTCATGTGACCAGTACATGGTAGTTGCGCGATCATCGCATGATCAGCCACGCGAGCAGTGCATGATAGCCACGTGATCAGTGCATGATCAGTCAGGTGATACGTGTGATCAGCCACGCGATCAGTGCATGATATCCACGTGATCAGTGCAGGATAGCCACGTGATCACTTCATGATTAGTCACGGGATCTGTACATGACCAGTCACGTGATAGTGGGTGATCAGCCACCGGATCAGTGCATGATGAGCCACGGGATCAGTGCAGGATCAATTACATGATCAGTGCATGATCAGTCACGAGACCACTACATGGTTGCTACGCGATCGCTGCATGATCAGCCACGTGAGCAGAGCATGATAGCCACGTGATCAGTGCATTATCAGTCACGTGATCAGTACATGATCAGTCACGTGAATAGTGCATGATCATTTACGTGATCTGTGCATGATCAGTCACGTGACCAGTATATGGTAGCTTCGTGATCATTCCATGACGAACCACGTGAGCAGTGCATGATAGCCACATGATGTGTGCATGATGAGTTTCGTGAGCAGAGTATGATCAGCCACGTGATCAGTGCATGAGTTCCAGGTGATCAGTGCATGATATGTCACGTGACAGGTGTGTGATCAGCCACGTGAACAGTGCATGTTCAGCCACGCATTCAGTGCATGATAGCCACGGATAAGTGCATTATCAGTTACGTGAGCAGTGTATGATCAGCCACGTGATCAGTGCATGGTCAGACACGTGAACAGTGTATGATCAGCCACGTGATCAGTGCATGATATCCAAGTGATCAGTGCATGATCAATCACGTGATCAGTGTATGATCAGCCACGTGAACAGTGCATGCTCAGTCACGTGATCTGGGCCTGCTGAGCTGCGTGATTACTGTCTGCTCATCTGCTTGACAATTGCCAGCTGAGCTTAACGATTCCTGCCTGTCATCTGCTTGACAATTGTCAGCTGTGCTATGTATTCCTGCCTGCTCAGCTGTTTGATTATTGCCAGCTGAGCAGCATGATTCCTCACAGCTGAGTTCCATGATTATTGCCTGCTGACTGATTCGTGCCTACTCAGCTCTTTGTTTATTGCCTCCAGAGGCACATGATCAGTGTATGATAGCAAACATGATCAGTGCATGATCAGTCACATGATCAGCGCCATTAAGTCACGTGATCACTACACGATAGTCATGTGATCAGTCCATGCTCAGTCAGTATCAGTGCATGATCAGCCACGTGATCAGTGCATGATCTGTCACATGATTAGTGCATGATCATCCACGTGACCAGTGCATGGGCAGTCATGTGATCAGTGCATGATATAGACGTGATCAGTGCATGATCAGTCTCGTGATCAGTGCATGATAGCCACGTGATCAGTGCATGATCAGTCACCTGATGGTGTATGATCATTCACGTGACCTGTACATGGTAGCTACATGATCATTGCATGATCAGCCACGTGAGTAGTGCATGATAGCCACGTGATCAGTGCATGATCAGTCACGTGATCAGTGCATGATCAGTCATGTGACCCACATGGTGCTGATCATCAGTGCATGATCAGCCACGTGATCAGTGCATGATAGCCACGTGATCAGTGCATGATCAGTCACGTGATCAGTGTGATCAGCCACGTGATCAGTGCATGATAGCCACGTGATCAGTGCATGATAGCCACGTGATCAGTGCATGATCAGTCACGTGATCAGTGCATGATCAGTCACGTGATCAGTGTGTGATCAGCCACGTGATCAGTGCATGATGAGCCACGTGATCAGTGCATGA
The DNA here is from genome assembly GCF_032452875.1 of Bos javanicus. Lineage (NCBI taxonomy): Eukaryota > Metazoa > Chordata > Mammalia > Artiodactyla > Bovidae > Bos > Bos javanicus. The sequence continues at coordinate 62,948 of NW_026894584.1, forward strand.
TCATCACGTGATCAGTGCATGATCAGTCACGTGACCAGTACATGGTTGCTACGTGATCGTTGCATGATCAGCCACGTGAGCAGTGCATGATAGCCACGTGATCAGTGCATGATCAGTCACGTGATCAGTGCATGATCAGTCACGTGAACAGTGCATGATCATTTACGTGATCTGTGCATGATCAGTCACGTGACCAGTATATGGTAGCTTCGTGATCATTCCATGACGAGCCACGTGAGCAGTGCATGATAGCCACGTGATGTGTGCATGATGAGTTTCGTGAGCAGAGTATGATCAGCCACGTGATCAGTGCATGAGTGCCACGTGATCAGTGCATGATATGTCACGTGACAGGTGTGTGATCAGCCACGTGAACAGTGCATGTTCAGCCACGTGATCAGTGCATGATAGCCACGTGATCAGTGCATGATCAGTTACGTGAGCAGTGTATGATCAGCCACGTGATCAGTGCATGGTCAGACACGTGAACAGTGTATGATCAGCCACGTGATCAGTGCATGATATCCAAGTGATCAGTGCATGATCAATCACGTGATCAGTGTATGATCAGCCACGTGAACAGTGCATGCTCAGTCACGTGATCAGGGCCTGCTGAGCTGCGTGATTACTGTCTGCTCATCTGCTTGACAATTGCCAGCTGAGCTGCACGATTCCTGCCTGTCATCTGCTTGACAATTGTCAGCTGTGCTGCGTAATTCCTGCCTGCTCAGCTGCTTGATTATTGCCAGCTGAGCAGCATGATTCCTCACAGCTGAGTTCCATGATTATTGCCTGCTGACTGATTCGTGCCTACTCAGCTCTTTGTTTATTGCCTCCAGAGGCACATGATCAGTGTATGATAGCAAACATGATCAGTGCATGATCAGTCACATGATCAGCGCCATTAAGTCACGTGATCACTACACGATAGTCATGTGATCAGTCCATGCTCAGTCACAGTGTCAGTGCATGATCAGCCACGTGATCAGTGCATGATCAGTCACATGATTAGTGTATGATCATCCACGTGACCAGTGCATGGGCAGTCATGTGATCAGTGCATGATATAGACGTGATCAGTGCATGATCAGTCTAGTGATCAGTGCATGATAGCCACGTGATCAGTGCATGATCAGTCACCTGATGGGTGTATGATCATTCACGTGACCTGTACATGGTAGCTACGTGATCATTGCATGATCAGCCACGTGAGTAGTGCATGACAGCCACGTGATCAGTGCATGATCAGTCACGTGATCAGTGCATGATCAGTCATGTGACCAGTACATGGTAGTTATGATCATGCATGATCAGCCACGTGAGCAGTGCATGATAGCCACGTGATCAGTGCATGATCAGTGTGTGATCAGCCACGTGATCAGTGCATGATCATCCACGTGATCAGTGCATGATAGCCACGTGATCAGTGCATGATCAGTCACGTGATCAGTGCATGATCAGTCACGTGATCAGTGTGTGATCAGCCACGTGATCAGTGATCAGCCACGTGATCAGTGCATGATCAATTACGTGATCAGTGCATGATCAGTCACGTGATCAGCATGGCTACGTGATCGTGCATGATCAGCCACGTGATCAGAGCATGATAGCCACGTGATCAGTGCATGATCAGTCACGTGATCAGTGCATGATCAGTCACGTGATCAGTGCATGATCATTTACGTGATCAGTGCATGATCAGTCACGTGACCAGTATATGGTAGCTTCAGATCATTCCATGACGAGCCACGTGAGCAGTGCATGATCAGGCACGTGATCAGTGCATGATCAGTCACGTGATCAGTGTATGATCAGCCACGTGATCAGTGCATGAGTTCCAGGTGATCAGTGCATGATATGTCACGTGATCAGTGTGATCAGCCACGTGATCAGTGCATGATCAGCCACGTGATCAGTGCATGATAGCCACGTGATCAGTGCATGATCAGTCACGTGATCAGTGCATGATCAGCCACGTGATCAGTGCATGATCACACGTGATCAGTGTATGATCAGCCACGTGAACAGTGCATGCTCAGTCACGTGATCTGGGCCTGCTGAGCTGCGTGATTACTGTCTGCTCATCTGCTTGACAATTGCCAGCTGAGCTGCACGATTCCTGCCTGTCATCTGCTTGACAATTGCCAGCTGTGCTGCGTAATTCCTGCCTGCTCAGCTGCTTGATTATTGCCAGCTGAGCAGCATGATTCCTCACAGCTGAGTTCCATGATTATTGCCTGCTGACTGATTCGTGCCTACTCAGCTCTTTGTTTATTGCTTCCAGAGGCACATGATCAGTGTATGATAGCAAACATGATCAGTGCATGATCAGTCACATGATCAGCGCCATTAAGTCACGTGATCACTACACGATAGTCATGTGATCAGTCCATGCTCAGTCACAGTGTCAGTGCATGATCAGCCACGTGATCAGTGCATGATCTGTCACATGATTAGTGTATGATCATCCACGTGACCAGTGCATGGGCAGTCATGTGATCAGTGCATGATATAGACGTGATCAGTGCATGATCAGTCTAGTGATCAGTGCATGATAGCCACGTGATCAGTGCATGATCAGTCACCTGATGGGTGTATGATCATTCACGTGACCTGTACATGGTAGCTACATGATCATTGCATGATCAGCCACGTGAGTAGTGCATGACAGCCACGTGATCACTGCATGATCAGTCACGTGATCAGTGCATGATCAGTCATGTGACCAGTACATGGTAGTTGCGTGATCATCGCATGATCAGCCACGTGAGCAGTGCATGATAGCCACGTGATCAGTGCATGATCAGTCAGGTGATACGAGTGTGATCAGCCACGTGATCAGTGCATGATATCCACGTGATCAGTGCAGGATAGCCACGTGATCACTTCATGATTAGTCACGGGATCTGTACATGACCAGTCACGTGATACGTGTGATCAGCCACGGATCAGTGCATGATGAGCCACGTGATCAGTGCAGGATCAATTACATGATCAGTGCATGATCAGTCACGACCACTACATGGTTAAGCTATGTGATCGTTGCATGATCAGCCACGTGAGCAGAGCATGATAGCCATGTGATCAGTGCATTATCAGTCACGTGATCAGTACATGATCAGTCATGTGAACAGTGCATGATCATTTACGTGATCTGTGCATGATCAGTCACGTGACCAGTATATGGAAGCTTCGTGATCATTCCATGACGAACCACTTGAGCAGTGCATGATAGCCACGTGATGCATGATGAGTTTCGTGAGCAGAGTATGATCAGTCACGTGATCAGTGCATGAGTTCCAGGTGATCAGTGCATGATATGTCACGTGACAGGTGTGTGATCAGCCACGTGAACAGTGCATGTTCAGCCACGTATTCAGTGCATGATAGCCACGTGATCAGTGCATGATCAGTTACGTGAGCAGTGTATGATCATGCCCTGATCAGTGATCAGTGCATCACGTGATCAGTGTATGATCAGCCACGTGAACAGTGCATGCTCAGTCACGTGATCAGGGCCTGCTGAGCTGCGTGATTACTGTCTGCTCATCTGCTTGACAATTGCCAGCTGAGCTGCACGATTCCTGCCTGTCATCTGCTTGACAATTGCCAGCTGTGCTGCGTAATTCCTGCCTGCTCAGCTGCTTGATTATTGCCAGCTGAGCAGCATGATTCCTCACAGCTGAGTTCCATGATTATTGCCTGCTGACTGATTCGTGCCTACTCAGCTCTTTGTTTATTGCCTCCAGAGGCACATGATCAGTGTATGATAGCAAACATGATCAGTGCATGATCAGTCACATGATCAGCGCCATTAAGTCACGTGATCACTACACGATAGTCATGTGATCAGTCCATGCTCAGTCACAGTGTCAGTGCATGATCAGCCACGTGATCAGTGCATGATCTGTCACATGATTAGTGTATGATCATCCACGTGACCAGTGCATGGGCAGTCATGTGATCAGTGCATGATATAGACGTGATCAGTGCATGATCAGTCTAGTGATCAGTGCATGATAGCCACGTGATCAGTGCATGATCAGTCACCTGATGGGTGTATGATCATTCACGTGACCTGTACATGGTAGCTACATGATCATTGCATGATCAGCCACGTGAGTAGTGCATGACAGCCACGTGATCACTGCATGATCAGTCACGTGATCAGTGCATGATCAGTCATGTGACCAGTACATGGTAGTTGCGTGATCATCGCATGATCAGCCACGTGAGCAGTGCATGATAGCCATGTGATCAGTGCATGATCAGTCAGGTGATACGTGTGTGATCAGCCACGTGATCAGTGCATGATATCCACGTGATCAGTGCAGGATAGCCACGTGATCACTTCATGATTAGTCACGGGATCTGTACATGACCAGTCACGTGATACGTGTGTGATCAGCCACGGATCAGTGCATGATGAGCCACGTGATCAGTGCAGGATCAATTACATGATCAGTGCATGATCAGTCACGTGACCACTACATGGTTACTACGTGATCGTTGCATGATCAGCCACGTGAGCAGAGCATGATAGCAACGTGATCAGTGCATTATCAGTCACGTGATCAGTACATGATCAGTCACGTGAACAGTGCATGATCATTTACGTGATCTGTGCATGATCAGTCACGTGACCAGTATATGGTAGCCGTGATCATTCCATGACGAACCACGTGAGCAGTGCATGATAGCCACGTGATGTGTGCATGATGAGTTTCGTGAGCAGAGTATGATCAGCCACGTGATCAGTGCATGAGATCCAGGTGATCAGTGCATGATATGTCACGTGACAGGTGTGTGATCAGCCACGTGAACAGTGCATGTTCAGCCACGTGATCAGTGCATGATAGCCACGTGATAAGTGCATTATCAGTTACGTGAGCAGTGTATGATCAGCCACGTGATCAGTGCATGGTCAGACACGTGAACAGTGTATGATCAGCCACGTGATCAGTGCATGATATCCAAGTGTTCAGTGCATGATCAATCACGTGATCAGTGTATGATCAGCCACGTGAACAGTGCATGCTCAGTCACGTGATCTGGGCCTGCTGAGCTGCGTGATTACTGTCTGCTCATCTGCTTGACAATTGCCAGCTGAGCTGCACGATTCCTGCCTGTCATCTGCTTGACAATTGCAGCTGTGCTGCGTAATTCCTGCCTGCTCAGCTGCTTGATTATTGCCAGCTGAGCAGCATGATTCCTCACAGCTGAGTTCCATGATTATTGCCTGCTGACTGATTCGTGCCTACTCAGCTCTTTGTTTATTGCCTCCAGAGGCACATGATCAGTGTATGATAGCAAACATGATCAGTGCATGATCAGTCACATGATCAGCGCCATTAAGTCACGTGATCACTACACGATAGTCATGTGATCAGTCCATGCTCAGTCACAGTGTCAGTGCATGATCAGCCACGTGATCAGTGCATGATCTGTCACATGATTAGTGTATGATCATCCACGTGACCAGTGCATGGGCAGTCATGTGATCAGTGCATGATATAGACGTGATCAGTGCATGATCAGTCTAGTGATCAGTGCATGATAGCCACGTGATCAGTGCATGATCAGTCACCTGATGGGTGTATGATCATTCACGTGACCTGTACATGGTAGCTACATGATCATTGCATGATCAGCCACGTGAGTAGTGCATGACAGCCACGTGATCACTGCATGATCAGTCACGTGATCAGTGCATGATCAGTCATGTGACCAGTACATGGTAGTTGCGTGATCATCGCATGATCAGCCACGTGAGCAGTGCATGATAGCCACGTGATCAGTGCATGATCAGTCAGGTGATACGTGTGTGATCAGCCACGTGAACAGAGCATGATATCCACGTGATCAGTGCATGATAGCCACGTGATCAGTGCATGATTAGTCACGGGATCTGTGCATGACCAGTCACGTGATACGTGTGTGATCAGCCACCGATCAGTGCGTGATGAGCCACGTGATCAGTGCATGATCAATTACATGATCAGTGCATGATCAGTCACGTGACCAGTACATGGTTGCTACGTGATCGTTGCATGATCAGCCACGTGAGCAGAGCATGATAGCCACGTGATCAGTGCATTATCAGTAACGTGATCAGTACATGATCAGTCACGTGAACAGTGCATGATCATTTACGTGATCAGTGCATGATCAGTCACGTGACCAGTATATGGTAGCTTCGTGATCATTCCATGACAACCACGTGAGCAGTGCATGATAGCCACGTGATGTGTGCATGATGAGTTTCGTGAGCAGAGTATGATCAGCCACGTGATCAGTGCATGAGTTCCAGGTGATCAGTGCATGATATGTCACGTGACAGGTGTGTGATCAGCCACGTGAACAGTGCATGTTCAGCCACGATCAGTGCATGATAGCCACGTGATCAGTGCATGATCAGTCACGTGATCAGTGCATGATCAGCCACGTGATCAGTGCATGATCAGTCACGTGATCAGTGCATGATCAGCCACGTGATCAGTGCATGCTCAGTCACGTGATCTGGGCCTGCTGATGCGTGATTACTGTCTGCTCATCTGCTTGACAATTGCCAGCTGTGCTGCGTAATTCCTGCCTGCTCAGCTGCTTGATTATTGCCAGCTGAGCAGCATGATTCCTCACAGCTGAGTTCCATGATTATTGCCTGCTGACTGATTCGTGCCTACTCAGCTCTTTGTTTATTGCCTCCAGAGGCACATGATCAGTGTATGATAGCAAACATGATCAGTGCATGATCAGTCACATGATCAGCGCCATTAAGTCACGTGATCACTACACGATAGTCATGTGATCAGTCCATGCTCAGTCACAGTGTCAGTGCATGATCAGCCACGTGATCAGTGCATGATCTGTCACATGATTAGTGTATGATCATCCACGTGACCAGTGCATGGGCAGTCATGTGATCAGTGCATGATATAGACGTGATCAGTGCATGATCAGTCTAGTGATCAGTGCATGATAGCCACGTGATCAGTGCATGATCAGTCACCTGATGGGTGTATGATCATTCACGTGACCTGTACATGGTAGCTACATGATCATTGCATGATCAGCCACGTGAGTAGTGCATGACAGCCACGTGATCAGTGCATGATCAGTCACGTGATCAGTGCATGATCAGACATGTGACCAGTACATGGTAGTTGCGTGATCATGCATGATCAGCCACGTGAGCAGTGCATGATAGCCACGTGATCAGTGCATGATCAGTCAGGTGATACGTGTGTGATCAGCCACGTGATCAGTGCATGATATCCACGTGATCAGTGCATGATAGCCACGTGATCAGTGCATGATTAGTCACGGATCAGTGCATGATCAGTCACGTGATACGTGTGTGATCAGCCACGGATCAGTGCGTGATGAGCCACGTGATCAGTGCAGGATCAATTACATGATCAGTGCATGATCAGTCACGTGACCACTACATGGTTGCTACGTGATCGTTGCATGATCAGCCACGTGAGCAGAGCATGATAGCCACGTGATCAGTGCATTATCAGTCACGTGATCAGTACATGATCAGTCACGTGAACAGTGCATGATCATTTACGTGATCAGTGCATGATCAGTCACGTGACCAGTATATGGTAGCTTCGTGATCATTCCATGACGAACCACGTGAGCAGTGCATGATAGCCACGTGATGTGTGCATGATGAGTTTCGTGAGCAGTGTATGATCAGCCACGTGATCAGTGCATGAGTTCCAGGTGATCAGTGCATGATATGTCACGTGACAGGTGTGTGATCAGCCACGTGAACAGTGCATGATCAGCCACGTGATCAGTGCATGATAGCCACGTGATCAGTGCATGATCAGCCACGTGATCAGTGCATGATCAGCCACGTGATCAGTGCATGATCAGTGATCACGTGATCAGTGTATGATCAGCCACGTGAACAGTGCATGCTCAGTCACGTGATCTGGGCCTGCTGAGCTGCGTGATTACTGTCTGCTCATCTGCTTGACAATTGCCAGCTGAGCTGCACGATTCCTGCCTGTCATCTGCTTGACAATTGCCAGCTGTGCTGCGTAATTCCTGCCTGCTCAGCTGCTTGATTATTGCCAGCTGAGCAGCATGATTCCTCACAGCTGAGTTCCATGATTATTGCCTGCTGACTGATTCGTGCCTACTCAGCTCTTTGTTTATTGCCTCCAGAGGCACATGATCAGTGTATGATAGCAAACATGATCAGTGCATGATCAGTCACATGATCAGCGCCATTAAGTCACGTGATCACTACACGATAGTCATGTGATCAGTCCATGCTCAGTCACAGTGTCAGTGCATGATCAGCCACGTGATCAGTGCATGATCTGTCACATGATTAGTGTATGATCATCCACGTGACCAGTGCATGGGCAGTCATGTGATCAGTGCATGATATAGACGTGATCAGTGCATGATCAGTCTAGTGATCAGTGCATGATAGCCACGTGATCAGTGCATGGTCAGTCACCTGATGGGTGTATGATCATTCACGTGACCTGTACATGGTAGCTACATGATCATTGCATGATCAGCCACGTGAGTAGTGCATGACAGCCACGTGATCACTGCATGATCAGTCACGTGATCAGTGCATGATCAGTCATGTGACCAGTACATGGTAGTTGCGTGATCATGCATGATCAGCCACGTGATCAGTGCATGATAGCCACGTGATCAGTGCATGATCAGTCAGGTGATACGTGTGTGATCAGCCACGTGATCAGTGCATGATATCCACGTGATCAGTGCATGAGCCACGTGATCAGTGCATGATTAGTCACGGATCAGTGCATGATCAGTCACGTGATACGTGTGTGATCAGCCACGTGATCAGTGCATGATGAGCCACGTGATCAGTGCAGGATCAATTACGTGATCAGTGCATGATCAGTCACGTGACCAGTACATGGTTGCTACGTGATCGTTGCATGATCAGCCACGTGAGCAGAGCATGATAGCCACGTGATCAGTGCATGATCAGTCACGTGATCAGTACATGATCAGTCACGTGAACAGTGCATGATCATTTACGTGATCTGTGCATGATCAGTCACGTGACCATTATATGGTAGCTTCGTGATCATTCCATGACGAACCACGTGAGCAGTGCATGATAGCCACGTGATGTGTGCATGATGAGTTACGTGAGCAGAGTATGATCAGCCACGTGATCAGTGCATGAGTGCCACGTGATCAGTGCATGATATGTCACGTGACAGGTGTGTGATCAGCCACGTGAACAGTGCATGTTCAGCCACGTGATCAGTGCATGATAGCCACGTGATAAGTGCATTATCAGTTACGTGAGCAGTGTATGATCAGCCACGTGATCAGTGCATGGTCAGACACGTGAACAGTGTATGATCAGCCACGTGATCAGTGCATGATATCCAAGTGATCAGTGCATGATCAATCACGTGATCAGTGTATGATCAGCCACGTGAACAGTGCATGCTCAGTCACGTGATCTGGGCCTGCTGAGCTGCGTGATTACTGTCTGCTCATCTGCTTGACAATTGCCAGCTGAGCTGCACGATTCCTGCCTGTCATCTGCCTGATACTCGCCAGCTGTGCTGCGTAATTCCTGCCTGCTCAGCTGCTTGATTATTGCCAGCTGAGCAGCATGATTCCTCACAGCTGAGTTCCATGATTATTGCCTGCTGACTGATTCGTGCCTACTCAGCTCTTTGTTTATTGCCTCCAGAGGCACATGATCAGTGTATGATAGCAAACATGATCAGTGCATGATCAGTCACATGATCAGCGCCATTAAGTCACGTGATCACTACACGATAGTCATGTGATCAGTCCATGCTCAGTCACAGTGTCAGTGCATGATCAGCCACGTGATCAGTGCATGATCTGTCACATGATTAGTGTATGATCATCCACGTGACCAGTGCATGGGCAGTCATGTGATCAGTGCATGATATAGACGTGATCAGTGCATGATCAGTCTAGTGATCAGTGCATGATAGCCACGTGATCAGTGCATGATCAGTCACCTGATGGGTGTATGATCATTCACGTGACCTGTACATGGTAGCTACATGATCATTGCATGATCAGCCACGTGAGTAGTGCATGACAGCCACGTGATCAGTGCATGATCAGTCACGTGATCAGTGCATGATCAGTCATGTGACCAGTACATGGTAGTTGCGTGATCATCGCATGATCAGCCACGTGATCAGTGCATGATAGCCACGCGATCAGTGCATGATCAGTCAGGTGATACGTGTGTGATCAGCCACGTGATCAGTGCATGATATCCACGTGATCAGTGCATGATAGCCACGTGATCAGTGCATGATTAGTCACGTGATCAGTGCATGATCAGTCACGTGATACGTGTGTGATCAGCCACGTGATCAGTGCATGATGAGCCACGTGATCAGTGCATGATCAATTACGTGATCAGTGCATGATCAGTCACGTGACCAGTACATGGTTGCTACGTGATCGTTGCATGATCAGCCACGTGAGCAGAGCATGATAGCCACGTGATCAGTGCATGATCAGTCACGTGATCAGTACATGATCAGTCACGTGAACAGTGCATGATCATTTACGTGATCTGTGCATGATCAGTCACGTGACCAGTATATGGTAGCTTCGTGATCATTCCATGACGAACCACGTGAGCAGTGCATGATAGCCACGTGATGTGTGCATGATGAGTTTCGTGAGCAGAGTATGATCAGCCACGTGATCAGTGCATGAGTTCCAGGTGATCAGTGCATGATATGTCACGTGACAGGTGTGTGATCAGCCACGTGAACAGTGCATGTTCAGCCACGTGATCAGTGCATGATAGCCACGTGATCAGTGCATGATCAGTTACGTGAGCAGTGTATGATCAGCCACGTGATCAGTGCATGGTCAGACACGTGAACAGTGTATGATCAGCCACGTGATCAGTGCATGATATCCAAGTGATCAGTGCATGATCAATCACGTGATCAGTGCATGATCAGCCACGTGAACAGTGCATGCTCAGTCACGTGATCTGGGCCTGCTGAGCTGCGTGATTACTGTCTGCTCATCTGCTTGACAATTGCCAGCTGAGCTGCACGATTCCTGCCTGTCATCTGCTTGACAATTGCCAGCTGTGCTGCGTAATTCCTGCCTGCTCAGCTGCTTGATTATTGCCAGCTGAGCAGCATGATTCCTCACAGCTGAGTTCCATGATTATTGCCTGCTGACTGATTCGTGCCTACTCAGCTCTTTGTTTATTGCCTCCAGAGGCACATGATCAGTGTATGATAGCAAACATGATCAGTGCATGATCAGTCACATGATCAGCGCCATTAAGTCACGTGATCACTACACGATAGTCATGTGATCAGTCCATGCTCAGTCACAGTGTCAGTGCATGATCAGCCACGTGATCAGTGCATGATCTGTCACATGATTAGTGTATGATCATCCACGTGACCAGTGCATGGGCAGTCATGTGATCAGTGCATGATATAGACGTGATCAGTGCATGATCAGTCTAGTGATCAGTGCATGATAGCCACGTGATCAGTGCATGGTCAGTCACCTGATGGGTGTATGATCATTCACGTGACCTGTACATGGTAGCTACATGATCATTGCATGATCAGCCACGTGAGTAGTGCATGACAGCCACGTGATCAGTGCATGATCAGTCACGTGATCAGTGCATGATCAGTCATGTGACCAGTACATGGTAGTTGCGTGATCATCATGATCAGCCACGTGAGCAGTGCATGATAGCCACGTGATCAGTGCATGATCAGTCAGGTGATACGTGTGTGATCAGCCACGTGATCAGTGCATGATATCCACGTGATCAGTGCATGATAGCCACGCGATCAGTGCATGATTAGTCACGGGATCTGTGCATGACCAGTCACGTGATACGTGTGTGATCAGCCACGGATCAGTGCATGATGAGCCACGTGATCAGTGCATGATCAATTACATGATCAGTGCATGATCAGTCACGTGACCAGTACATGGTTGCTACGTGATCGTTGCATGATCAGCCACGTGAGCAGTGCATGATAGCCACGTGATCAGTGCATGATCAGTCACGTGATCAGTACATGATCAGTCACGTGAACAGTGCATGATCATTTACGTGATCTGTGCATGATCAGTCACGTGACCAGTATATGGTAGCTTCGTGATCATTCCATGACGAGCCACGTGAGCAGTGCATGATAGCCACGTGATGTGTGCATGATGAGTTTCGTGAGCAGAGTATGATCAGCCACGTGATCAGTGCATGAGTTCCAGGTGATCAGTGCATGATATGTCACGTGACAGGTGTGTGATCAGCCACGTGAACAGTGCATGTTCAGCCACGTGATCAGTGCATGATAGCCACGTGATAAGTGCATTATCAGTTACGTGAGCAGTGTATGATCAGCCACGTGATCAGTGCATGGTCAGACACGTGAACAGTGTATGATCAGCCACGTGATCAGTGCATGATATCCAAGTGATCAGTGCATGATCAATCACGTGATCAGTGTATGATCAGCCACGTGAACAGTGCATGCTCAGTCACGTGATCTGGGCCTGCTGAGCTGCGTGATTACTGTCTGCTCATCTGCTTGACAATTGCCAGCTGAGCTGCACGATTCCTGCCTGTCATCTGCTTGACAATTGTCAGCTGTGCTGCGTAATTCCTGCCTGCTCAGCTGCTTGATTATTGCCAGCTGAGCAGCATGATTCCTCACAGCTGAGTTCCATGATTATTGCCTGCTGACTGATTCGGGCCTACTCAGCTCTTTGTTTATTGCCTCCAGAGGCACATGATCAGTGTATGATAGCAAACATGATCAGTGCATGATCAGTCACATGATCAGCGCCATTAAGTCACGTGATCACTACACGATAGTCATGTGATCAGTCCATGCTCAGTCACAGTGTCAGTGCATGATCAGCCACGTGATCAGTGCATGATCTGTCACATGATTAGTGTATGATCATCCACGTGACCAGTGCATGGGCAGTCATGTGATCAGTGCATGATATAGACGTGATCAGTGCATGATCAGTCTAGTGATCAGTGCATGATAGCCACGTGATCAGTGCATGGTCAGTCACCTGATGGGTGAATGATCATTCACGTGACCTGTACATGGTAGCTACATGATCATTGCATGATCAGCCACGTGAGTAGTGCATGATAGCCACGTGATCACTGCATGATCAGTCACGTGATCAGTGCATGATCAGTCATGTGACCAGTACATGGTAGTTGCGTGATCAGTGCATGATCAGCCACGTGATCAGTGCATGATAGCCACGTGATCAGTGCATGATCAGTCAGGTGATACGTGTGTGATCAGCCACGTGATCAGTGCATGATATCCACGTGATCAGTGCATGATAGCCACGTGATCACTTCATGATTAGTCACGTGATCAGTGCATGATCAGTCACGTGATACGTGTGTGATCAGCCACGTGATCAGTGCATGATGAGCCACGTGATCAGTGCAGGATCAATTACGTGATCAGTGCATGATCAGTCACGAGACCACTACATGGTTGCTACGTGATCGTTGCATGATCAGCCACGTGAGCAGAGCATGATAGCCACGTGATCAGTGCATGATCAGTCACGTGATCAGTACATGATCAGTCACGTGAACAGTGCATGATCATTTACGTGATCTGTGCATGATCAGTCACGTGACCAGTATATGGTAGCTTCGTGATCATTCCATGACGAACCACGTGAGCAGTGCATGATAGCCACGTGATGTGTGCATGATGAGTTACGTGAGCAGAGTATGATCAGCCACGTGATCAGTGCATGAGTTCCAGGTGATCAGTGCATGATATGTCACGTGACAGGTGTGTGATCAGCCACGTGAACAGTGCATGTTCAGCCACGTATTCAGTGCATGATAGCCACGTGATAAGTGCATTATCAGTTACGTGAGCAGTGTATGATCAGCCACGTGATCAGTGCATGGTCAGACACGTGAACAGTGTATGATCAGCCACGTGATCAGTGCATGATATCCAAGTGATCAGTGCATGATCAATCACGTGATCAGTGTATGATCAGCCACGTGAACAGTGCATGCTCAGTCACGCGATCTGGGCCTGCTGAGCTGCGTGATTACTGTCTGCTCATCTGCTTGACAATTGCCAGCTGAGCTGCACGATTCCTGCCTGTCATCTGCTTGACAATTGTCAGCTGTGCTGCGTAATTCCTGCCTGCTCAGCTGCTTGATTATTGCCAGCTGAGCAGCATGATTCCTCACAGCTGAGTTCCATGATTATTGCCTGCTGACTGATTCGTGCCTACTCAGCTCTTTGTTTATTGCCTCCAGAGGCACATGATCAGTGTATGATAGCAAACATGATCAGTGCATGATCAGTCACATGATCAGCGCCATTAAGTCACGTGATCACTACACGATAGTCATGTGATCAGTCCATGCTCAGTCACAGTGTCAGTGCACGATCAGCCACGTGATCAGTGCATGATCTGTCACATGATTAGTGTATGATCATCCACGTGACCAGTGCATGGGCAGTCATGTGATCAGTGCATGATATAGACGTGATCAGTGCATGATCAGTCTAGTGATCAGTGCATGATAGCCACGTGATCAGTGCATGGTCAGTCACCTGATGGGTGTATGATCATTCACGTGACCTGTACATGGTAGCTACATGATCATTGCATGATCAGCCACGTGAGTAGTGCATGACAGCCACGTGATCACTGCATGATCAGTCACGTGATCAGTGCATGATCAGTCATGTGACCAGTACATGGTAGTTGCGTGATCATGCATGATCAGCCACGTGAGCAGTGCATGATAGCCACGTGATCAGTGCATGATCAGTCAGGTGATACGTGTGTGATCAGCCACGTGATCAGTGCATGATATCCACGTGATCAGTGCATGATAGCCACGTGATCAGTGCATGATTAGTCACGTGATCAGTGCATGATCAGTCACGTGATACGTGTGTGATCAGCCACGTGATCAGTGCATGATGAGCCACGTGATCAGTGCAGGATCAATTACATGATCAGTGCATGATCAGTCACGTGACCAGTACATGGTTGCTACGTGATCGTTGCATGATCAGCCACGTGAGCAGAGCATGATAGCCACGTGATCAGTGCATGATCAGTCACGTGATCAGTACATGATCAGTCACGTGAACAGTGCATGATCATTTGCGTGATCTGTGCATGATCAGTCACGTGACCAGTATATGGTAGCTTCGTGATCAGTCCATGACGAACCACGTGAGCAGTGCATGATAGCCACGTGATGTGTGCATGATGAGTTACGTGAGCAGAGTATGATCAGCCACGTGATCAGTGCATGAGTTCCAGGTGATCAGTGCATGATATGTCACGTGACAGGTGTGTGATCAGCCACGTGAACAGTGCATGTTCAGCCACGTGATCAGTGCATGATAGCCACGTGATCAGTGCATGATCAGTTACGTGAGCAGTGTACGATCAGCCACGTGATCAGTGCATGGTCAGACACGCGAACAGTGTATGATCAGCCACGTGATCAGTGCATGATATCCAAGCGATCAGTGCATGATCAATCACGTGATCAGTGTATGATCAGCCACGTGAACAGTGCATGCTCAGTCACGTGATCTGGGCCTGCTGAGCTGCGTGATTACTGTCTGCTCATCTGCTTGACAATTGCCAGCTGAGCTGCACGATTCCTGCCTGTCATCTGCTTGACAATTGTCAGCTGTGCTGCGTAATTCCTGCCTGCTCAGCTGCTTGATTATTGCCAGCTGAGCAGCATGATTCCTCACAGCTGAGTTCCATGATTATTGCCTGCTGACTGATTCGTGCCTACTCAGCTCTTTGTTTATTGCCTCCAGAGGCACATGATCAGTGTATGATAGCAAACATGATCAGTGCATGATCAGTCACATGATCAGCGCCATTAAGTCACGTGATCACTACATGATAGTCATGTGATCAGTCCATGCTCAGTCACAGTGTCAGTGCATGATCAGCCACGTGATCAGTGCATGATCTGTCACATGATTAGTGTATGATCATCCACGTGACCAGTGCATGGGCAGTCATGTGATCAGTGCATGATATAGACGTGATCAGTGCATGATCAGTCCAGTGATCAGTGCATGATAGCCACGTGATCAGTGCATGATCAGTCACCTGATGGGTGTATGATCATTCACGTGACCTGTAGATGGTAGCTACATGATCATTGCATGATCAGCCACGTGAGTAGTGCATGACAGCCACGTGATCACTGCATGATCAGTCACGTGATCAGTGCATGATCAGTCATGTGACCAGTACATGGTAGTTGCGTGATCATGCATGATCAGCCACGTGAGCAGTGCATGATAGCCACGTGATCAGTGCATGATCAGTCAGGTGATACGTGTGTGATCAGCCACGTGATCAGTGCATGATATCCACGTGATCAGTGCATGATAGCCACGCGATCAGTGCATGATTAGTCACGTGATCAGTGCATGATCAGTCACGTGATACGTGTGTGATCAGCCACGTGATCAGTGCATGATGAGCCACGTGATCAGTGCATGATCAATTACGTGATCAGTGCATGATCAGTCACGTGACCAGTACATGGTTGCTACGTGATCGTTGCATGATCAGCCACGTGAGCAGAGCATGATAGCCACGTGATCAGTGCATGATCAGTCACGTGACCAGTACATGATCAGTCACGTGAACAGCGCATGATCATTTACGTGATCTGTGCATGATCAGTCACGTGACCAGTATATGGTAGCTTCGTGATCATTCCATGACGAACCACGTGAGCAGTGCATGATAGCCACGTGATGTGTGCATGATGAGTTTCGTGAGCAGAGTATGATCAGCCACGTGATCAGTGCATGAGTTCCAGGTGATCAGTGCATGATATGTCACGTGACAGGTGTGTGATCAGCCACGTGAACAGTGCATGTTCAGCCACGTGATCAGTGCATGATAGCCACGTGATAAGTGCATTATCAGTTACGTGAGCAGTGTATGATCAGCCACGTGATCAGTGCATGGTCAGACACGTGAACAGTGTATGATCAGCCACGTGATCAGTGCATGATATCCAAGTGATCAGTGCATGATCAATCACGTGATCAGTGTATGATCAGCCACGTGAACAGTGCATGCTCAGTCACGTGATCTGGGCCTGATGAGCTGCGTGATTACTGTCTGCTCATCTGCTTGACAATTGCCAGCTGAGCTGCACGATTCCTGCCCGTCATCTGCTTGACAATTGCCAGCTGTGCTGCGTAATTCCTGCCTGCTCAGCTGCTTGATTATTGCCAGCTGAGCAGCATGATTCCTCACAGCTGAGTTCCATGATTATTGCCTGCTGACTGATTCGCGCCTACTCAGCTCTTTGTTTATTGCCTCCAGAGGCACATGATCAGTGTATGATAGCAAACATGATCAGTGCATGATCAGTCACATGATCAGCGCCATTAAGTCACGTGATCACTACACGATAGTCATGTGATCAGTCCATGCTCAGTCACAGTGTCAGTGCATGATCAGCCACGTGATCAGTGCATGATCTGTCACATGATTAGTGTATGATCATCCACGTGACCAGTGCATGGGCAGTCATGTGATCAGTGCATGATATAGACGTGATCAGTGCATGATCAGTCCAGTGATCAGTGCATGATAGCCACGTGATCAGTGCATGGTCAGTCACCTGATGGGTGTATGATCATTCACGTGACCTGTACATGGTAGCCACATGATCATTGCATGATCAGCCACGTGAGTAGTGCATGACAGCCACGCGATCACTGCATGATCAGTCACGTGATCAGTGCATGATCAGTCATGTGACCAGTACATGGTAGTTGCGTGATCATCGCATGATCAGCCACGTGAGCAGTGCATGATAGCCACGTGATCAGTGCATGATCAGTCACGTGATACGTGTGTGATCAGCCACGTGATCAGTGCATGATATCCACGTGATCAGTGCATGATAGCCACGTGATCAGTGCATGATTAGTCACGTGATCTGTACATGACCAGTCACGTGATACGTGTGTGATCAGCCACGTGATCAGTGCATGATGAGCCACGTGATCAGTGCATGATCAATTACATGATCAGTGCATGATCAGTCACGTGACCAGTACATGGTTGCTACGTGATCGCTGCATGATCAGCCACGTGAGCAGAGCATGATAGCCACGTGATCAGTGCATGATCAGTCACGTGATCAGTACATGATCAGTCACGTGAACAGTGCATGATCATTTACGTGATCTCAGCATGATCAGTCACGTGACCAGTATATGGTAGCTTCGTGATCATTCCATGACGAACCACGTGAGCAGTGCATGATAGCCACGTGATGTGTGCATGATGAGTTTCGTGAGCAGAGTATGATCAGCCACGTGATCAGTGCATGAGTTCCAGGTGATCAGTGCATGATATGTCACGTGACAGGTGTGTGATCAGCCACGTGAACAGTGCATGTTCAGCCACGTGATCAGTGCATGATAGCCACGTGATAAGTGCATTATCAGTTACGTGAGCAGTGTGTGATCAGCCACGTGATCAGTGCATGGTCAGACACGTGAACAGTGTATGATCAGCCACGTGATCAGTGCATGATATCCAAGCGATCAGTGCATGATCAATCACGTGATCAGCGTATGATCAGCCACGTGAACAGTGCATGCTCAGTCACGTGATCTGGGCCTGCTGAGCTGCGTGATTACTGTCTGCTCATCTGCTTGACAATTGCCAGCTGAGCTGCACGATTCCTGCCTGTCATCTGCTTGACAATTGTCAGCTGTGCTGCGTAATTCCTGCCTGCTCAGCTGCTTGATTATTGCCAGCTGAGCAGCATGATTCCTCACAGCTGAGTTCCATGATTATTGCCTGCTGACTGATTCGGGCCTACTCAGCTCTTTGTTTATTGCCTCCAGAGGCACATGATCAGTGTATGATAGCAAACATGATCAGTGCATGATCAGTCACATGATCAGCGCCATTAAGTCACGTGATCACTACACGATAGTCATGTGATCAGTCCATGCTCAGTCACAGTGTCAGTGCATGATCAGCCACGTGATCAGTGCATGATCTGTCACATGATTAGTGTATGATCATCCACGCGATCAGTGCATGGGCAGTCATGTGATCAGTGCATGATATAGACGTGATCAGTGCATGATCAGTCTAGTGATCAGTGCATGATAGCCACGTGATCAGTGCATGATCAGTCACCTGATGGGTGTATGATCATTCACGTGACCTGTACATGGTAGCTACATGATCATTGCATGATCAGCCACGTGAGTAGTGCATGACAGCCACGTGATCACTGCATGATCAGTCACGTGATCAGTGCATGATCAGTCATGTGACCAGTACATGGTAGTTGCGTGATCATGCATGATCAGCCACGTGAGCAGTGCATGATAGCCACGTGATCAGTGCATGATCAGTCAGGTGATACGTGTGTGATCAGCCACGTGATCAGTGCATGATATCCACGTGATCAGTGCATGATAGCCACGTGATCAGTGCATGATTAGTCACGTGATCAGTGCATGATCAGTCACGTGATACGTGTGTGATCAGCCACGTGATCAGTGCATGATGAGCCACGTGATCAGTGCAGGATCAATTACATGATCAGTGCATGATCAGTCACGTGACCAGTACATGGTTGCTACGTGATCGTTGCATGATCAGCCACGTGAGCAGAGCATGATAGCCACGTGATCAGTGCATGATCAGTCACGTGATCAGTACATGATCAGTCACGTGAACAGTGCATGATCATTTACGTGATCTGTGCATGATCAGTCACGTGACCAGTATATGGTAGCTTCGTGATCATTCCATGACGAGCCACGTGAGCAGTGCATGATAGCCACGTGATGTGTGCATGATGAGTTTCGTGAGCAGAGTATGATCAGCCACGTGATCAGTGCATGAGTTCCACGTGATCAGTGCATGATATGTCACGTGACAGGTGTGTGATCAGCCACGTGAACAGTGCATGTTCAGCCACGTGATCAGTGCATGATAGCCACGTGATCAGTGCATGATCAGTTACGTGAGCAGTGTATGATCAGCCACGTGATCAGTGCATGGTCAGACACGTGAACAGTGTATGATCAGCCACGTGATCAGTGCATGATATCCAAGTGATCAGTGCATGATCAATCACGTGATCAGTGTATGATCAGCCACGTGAACAGTGCATGCTCAGTCACGTGATCTGGGCCTGCTGAGCTGCGTGATTACTGTCTGCTCATCTGCTTGACAATTGCCAGCTGAGCTGCACGATTCCTGCCTGTCATCTGCTTGACAATTGCCAGCTGTGCTGCGTAATTCCTGCCTGCTCAGCTGCTTGATTATTGCCAGCTGAGCAGCATGATTCCTCACAGCTGAGTTCCATGATTATTGCCTGCTGACTGATTCGTGCCTACTCAGCTCTTTGTTTATTGCCTCCAGAGGCACATGATCAGTGTATGATAGCAAACATGATCAGTGCATGATCAGTCACATGATCAGCGCCATTAAGTCACGTGATCACTACATGATAGTCATGTGATCAGTCCATGCTCAGTCACAGTGTCAGTGCATGATCAGCCACGTGATCAGTGCATGATCTGTCACATGATTAGTGTATGATCATCCACGTGATCAGTGCATGGGCAGTCATGTGATCAGTGCATGATATAGACGTGATCAGTGCATGATCAGTCTAGTGATCAGTGCATGATAGCCACGTGATCAGTGCATGATCAGTCACCTGATGGGTGTATGATCATTCACGTGACCTGTACATGGTAGCTACATGATCATTGCATGATCAGCCACGTGAGTAGTGCATGACAGCCACGTGATCACTGCATGATCAGTCACGTGATCAGTGCATGATCAGTCATGTGACCAGTACATGGTAGTTGCGTGATCATGCATGATCAGCCACGTGAGCAGTGCATGATAGCCACGTGATCAGTGCATGATCAGTCAGGTGATACGTGTGTGATCAGCCACGTGATCAGTGCATGATATCCACGTGATCAGTGCATGATAGCCACGTGATCAGTGCATGATTAGTCACGGATCAGTGCATGATCAGTCACGTGATACGTGTGTGATCAGCCACGGATCAGTGCATGATGAGCCACGTGATCAGTGCAGGATCAATTACATGATCAGTGCATGATCAGTCACGTGACCAGTACATGGTTGCTACGTGATCGTTGCATGATCAGCCACGTGAGCAGAGCATGATAGCCACGTGATCAGTGCATGATCAGTCACGTGATCAGTACATGATCAGTCACGTGAACAGTGCATGATCATTTACGTGATCTGTGCATGATCAGTCACGTGACCAGTATATGGTAGCTTCGTGATCATTCCATGACGAGCCACGTGAGCAGTGCATGATAGCCACGTGATGTGTGCATGATGAGTTTCGTGAGCAGAGTATGATCAGCCACGTGATCAGTGCATGAGTTCCACGTGATCAGTGCATGATATGTCACGTGACAGGTGTGTGATCAGCCACGTGAACAGTGCATGTTCAGCCACGTGATCAGTGCATGATAGCCACGTGATCAGTGCATGATCAGTTACGTGAGCAGTGTATGATCAGCCACGTGATCAGTGCATGGTCAGACACGTGAACAGTGTATGATCAGCCACGTGATCAGTGCATGATATCCAAGTGATCAGTGCATGATCAATCACGTGATCAGTGTATGATCAGCCACGTGAACAGTGCATGCTCAGTCACGTGATCTGGGCCTGCTGAGCTGCGTGATTACTGTCTGCTCATCTGCTTGACAATTGCCAGCTGAGCTGCACGATTCCTGCCTGTCATCTGCTTGACAATTGCCAGCTGTGCTGCGTAATTCCTGCCTGCTCAGCTGCTTGATTATTGCCAGCTGAGCAGCATGATTCCTCACAGCTGAGTTCCATGATTATTGCCTGCTGACTGATTCGTGCCTACTCAGCTCTTTGTTTATTGCCTCCAGAGGCACATGATCAGTGTATGATAGCAAACATGATCAGTGCATGATCAGTCACATGATCAGCGCCATTAAGTCACGTGATCACTACATGATAGTCATGTGATCAGTCCATGCTCAGTCACAGTGTCAGTGCATGATCAGCCACGTGATCAGTGCATGATCTGTCACATGATTAGTGTATGATCATCCACGTGATCAGTGCATGGGCAGTCATGTGATCAGTGCATGATATAGACGTGATCAGTGCATGATCAGTCTAGTGATCAGTGCATGATAGCCACGTGATCAGTGCATGATCAGTCACCTGATGGGTGTATGATCATTCACGTGACCTGTACATGGTAGCTACATGATCATTGCATGATCAGCCACGTGAGTAGTGCATGACAGCCACGTGATCACTGCATGATCAGTCACGTGATCAGTGCATGATCAGTCATGTGACCAGTACATGGTAGTTGCGTGATCATGCATGATCAGCCACGTGAGCAGTGCATGATAGCCACGTGATCAGTGCATGATCAGTCAGGTGATACGTGTGTGATCAGCCACGTGATCAGTGCATGATATCCACGTGATCAGTGCATGATAGCCACGTGATCAGTGCATGATTAGTCACGTGATCAGTGCATGATCAGTCACGTGATACGTGTGTGATCAGCCACGTGATCAGTGCATGATGAGCCACGTGATCAGTGCAGGATCAATTACGTGATCAGTGCATGATCAGTCACGTGACCAGTACATGGTTGCTACGTGATCGTTGCATGATCAGCCACGTGAGCAGTGCATGATAGCCACGTGATCAGTGCATGATCAGTCACGTGATCAGTACATGATCAGTCACGTGAACAGTGCATGATCATTTACGTGATCTGTGCATGATCAGTCACGTGACCAGTATATGGTAGCTTCGTGATCATTCCATGACGAGCCACGTGAGCAGTGCATGATAGCCACGTGATGTGTGCATGATGAGTTACGTGAGCAGAGTATGATCAGCCACGTGATCAGTGCATGAGTTCCACGTGATCAGTGCATGATATGTCACGTGACAGGTGTGTGATCAGCCACGTGAACAGTGCATGTTCAGCCACGTGATCAGTGCATGATAGCCACGTGATCAGTGCATGATCAGTTACGTGAGCAGTGTATGATCAGCCACGTGATCAGTGCATGGTCAGACACGTGAACAGTGTATGATCAGCCACGTGATCAGTGCATGATATCCAAGTGATCAGTGCATGATCAATCACGTGATCAGTGTATGATCAGCCACGTGAACAGTGCATGCTCAGTCACGTGATCTGGGCCTGCTGAGCTGCGTGATTACTGTCTGCTCATCTGCTTGACAATTGCCAGCTGAGCTGCACGATTCCTGCCTGTCATCTGCTTGACAATTGCCAGCTGTGCTGCGTAATTCCTGCCTGCTCAGCTGCTTGATTATTGCCAGCTGAGCAGCATGATTCCTCACAGCTGAGTTCCATGATTATTGCCTGCTGACTGATTCGTGCCTACTCAGCTCTTTGTTTATTGCCTCCAGAGGCACATGATCAGTGTATGATAGCAAACATGATCAGTGCATGATCAGTCACATGATCAGCGCCATTAAGTCACGTGATCACTACATGATAGTCATGTGATCAGTCCATGCTCAGTCACAGTGTCAGTGCATGATCAGCCACGTGATCAGTGCATGATCTGTCACATGATTAGTGTATGATCATCCACGTGATCAGTGCATGGGCAGTCATGTGATCAGTGCATGATATAGACGTGATCAGTGCATGATCAGTCTAGTGATCAGTGCATGATAGCCACGTGATCAGTGCATGATCAGTCACCTGATGGGTGTATGATCATTCACGTGACCTGTACATGGTAGCTACATGATCATTGCATGATCAGCCACGTGAGTAGTGCATGACAGCCACGTGATCACTGCATGATCAGTCACGTGATCAGTGCATGATCAGTCATGTGACCAGTACATGGTAGTTGCGTGATCATCATGATCAGCCACGTGAGCAGTGCATGATAGCCACGTGATCAGTGCATGATCAGTCAGGTGATACGTGTGTGATCAGCCACGTGATCAGTGCATGATATCCACGTGATCAGTGCATGATAGCCACGTGATCAGTGCATGATTAGTCACGTGATCAGTGCATGATCAGTCACGTGATACGTGTGTGATCAGCCACGTGATCAGTGCATGATGAGCCACGTGATCAGTGCAGGATCAATTACATGATCAGTGCATGATCAGTCACGTGACCAGTACATGGTTGCTACGTGATCGTTGCATGATCAGCCACGTGAGCAGAGCATGATAGCCACGTGATCAGTGCATGATCAGTCACGTGATCAGTACATGATCAGTCACGTGAACAGTGCATGATCATTTACGTGATCTGTGCATGATCAGTCACGTGACCAGTATATGGTAGCTTCGTGATCATTCCATGACGAGCCACGTGAGCAGTGCATGATAGCCACGTGATGTGTGCATGATGAGTTACGTGAGCAGAGTATGATCAGCCACGTGATCAGTGCATGAGTTCCACGTGATCAGTGCATGATATGTCACGTGACAGGTGTGTGATCAGCCACGTGAACAGTGCATGTTCAGCCACGTGATCAGTGCATGATAGCCACGTGATCAGTGCATGATCAGTTACGTGAGCAGTGTATGATCAGCCACGTGATCAGTGCATGGTCAGACACGTGAACAGTGTATGATCAGCCACGTGATCAGTGCATGATATCCAAGTGATCAGTGCATGATCAATCACGTGATCAGTGTATGATCAGCCACGTGAACAGTGCATGCTCAGTCACGTGATCTGGGCCTGCTGAGCTGCGTGATTACTGTCTGCTCATCTGCTTGACAATTGCCAGCTGAGCTGCACGATTCCTGCCTGTCATCTGCTTGACAATTGCCAGCTGTGCTGCGTAATTCCTGCCTGCTCAGCTGCTTGATTATTGCCAGCTGAGCAGCATGATTCCTCACAGCTGAGTTCCATGATTATTGCCTGCTGACTGATTCGTGCCTACTCAGCTCTTTGTTTATTGCCTCCAGAGGCACATGATCAGTGTATGATAGCAAACATGATCAGTGCATGATCAGTCACATGATCAGCGCCATTAAGTCACGTGATCACTACATGATAGTCATGTGATCAGTCCATGCTCAGTCACAGTGTCAGTGCATGATCAGCCACGTGATCAGTGCATGATCTGTCACATGATTAGTGTATGATCATCCACGTGATCAGTGCATGGGCAGTCATGTGATCAGTGCATGATATAGACGTGATCAGTGCATGATCAGTCTAGTGATCAGTGCATGATAGCCACGTGATCAGTGCATGATCAGTCACCTGATGGGTGTATGATCATTCACGTGACCTGTACATGGTAGCTACATGATCATTGCATGATCAGCCACGTGAGTAGTGCATGATAGCCACGTGATCACTGCATGATCAGTCACGTGATCAGTGCATGATCAGTCATGTGACCAGTACATGGTAGTTGCGTGATCATGCATGATCAGCCACGTGAGCAGTGCATGATAGCCACGTGATCAGTGCATGATCAGTCAGGTGATACGTGTGATCAGCCACGTGATCAGTGCATGATATCCACGTGATCAGTGCATGATAGCCACGTGATCAGTGCATGATTAGTCACGTGATCAGTGCATGATCAGTCACGTGATACGTGTGTGATCAGCCACGTGATCAGTGCATGATGAGCCACGTGATCAGTGCAGGATCAATTACATGATCAGTGCATGATCAGTCACGTGACCAGTACATGGTTGCTACGTGATCGTTGCATGATCAGCCACGTGAGCAGAGCATGATAGCCACGTGATCAGTGCATGATCAGTCACGTGATCAGTACATGATCAGTCACGTGAACAGTGCATGATCATTTACGTGATCTGTGCATGATCAGTCACGTGACCAGTATATGGTAGCTTCGTGATCATTCCATGACGAGCCACGTGAGCAGTGCATGATAGCCACGTGATGTGTGCATGATGAGTTTCGTGAGCAGAGTATGATCAGCCACGTGATCAGTGCATGAGTTCCACGTGATCAGTGCATGATATGTCACGTGACAGGTGTGTGATCAGCCACGTGAACAGTGCATGTTCAGCCACGTGATCAGTGCATGATAGCCACGTGATCAGTGCATGATCAGTTACGTGAGCAGTGTATGATCAGCCACGTGATCAGTGCATGGTCAGACACGTGAACAGTGTATGATCAGCCACGTGATCAGTGCATGATATCCAAGTGATCAGTGCATGATCAATCACGTGATCAGTGTATGATCAGCCACGTGAACAGTGCATGCTCAGTCACGTGATCTGGGCCTGCTGAGCTGCGTGATTACTGTCTGCTCATCTGCTTGACAATTGCCAGCTGAGCTGCACGATTCCTGCCTGTCATCTGCTTGACAATTGCCAGCTGTGCTGCGTAATTCCTGCCTGCTCAGCTGCTTGATTATTGCCAGCTGAGCAGCATGATTCCTCACAGCTGAGTTCCATGATTATTGCCTGCTGACTGATTCGTGCCTACTCAGCTCTTTGTTTATTGCCTCCAGAGGCACATGATCAGTGTATGATAGCAAACATGATCAGTGCATGATCAGTCACATGATCAGCGCCATTAAGTCACGTGATCACTACATGATAGTCATGTGATCAGTCCATGCTCAGTCACAGTGTCAGTGCATGATCAGCCACGTGATCAGTGCATGATCTGTCACATGATTAGTGTATGATCATCCACGTGATCAGTGCATGGGCAGTCATGTGATCAGTGCATGATATAGACGTGATCAGTGCATGATCAGTCTAGTGATCAGTGCATGATAGCCACGTGATCAGTGCATGATCAGTCACCTGATGGGTGTATGATCATTCACGTGACCTGTACATGGTAGCTACATGATCATTGCATGATCAGCCACGTGAGTAGTGCATGACAGCCACGTGATCAGTGCATGATCAGTCACGTGATCAGTGCATGATCAGTCATGTGACCAGTACATGGTAGTTGCGTGATCATGCATGATCAGCCACGTGAGCAGTGCATGATAGCCACGTGATCAGTGCATGATCAGTCAGTGATACGTGTGTGATCAGCCACGTGATCAGTGCATGATATCCACGTGATCAGTGCATGATAGCCACGTGATCAGTGCATGATTAGTCACGTGATCTGCATGATCAGTCACGTGATACGTGTGTGATCAGCCACGTGATCAGTGCATGATGAGCCACGTGATCAGTGCAGGATCAATTACGTGATCAGTGCATGATCAGTCACGTGACCAGTACATGGTTGCTACGTGATCGTTGCATGATCAGCCACGTGAGCAGAGCATGATAGCCACGTGATCAGTGCATGATCAGTCACGTGATCAGTACATGATCAGTCACGTGAACAGTGCATGATCATTTACGTGATCTGTGCATGATCAGTCACGTGACCAGTATATGGTAGCTTCGTGATCATTCCATGACGAGCCACGTGAGCAGTGCATGATAGCCACGTGATGTGTGCATGATGAGTTACGTGAGCAGAGTATGATCAGCCACGTGATCAGTGCATGAGTTCCACGTGATCAGTGCATGATATGTCACGTGACAGGTGTGTGATCAGCCACGTGAACAGTGCATGTTCAGCCACGTGATCAGTGCATGATAGCCACGTGATCAGTGCATGATCAGTTACGTGAGCAGTGTATGATCAGCCACGTGATCAGTGCATGGTCAGACACGTGAACAGTGTATGATCAGCCACGTGATCAGTGCATGATATCCAAGTGATCAGTGCATGATCAATCACGTGATCAGTGTATGATCAGCCACGTGAACAGTGCATGCTCAGTCACGTGATCTGGGCCTGCTGAGCTGCGTGATTACTGTCTGCTCATCTGCTTGACAATTGCCAGCTGAGCTGCACGATTCCTGCCTGTCATCTGCTTGACAATTGCCAGCTGTGCTGCGTAATTCCTGCCTGCTCAGCTGCTTGATTATTGCCAGCTGAGCAGCATGATTCCTCACAGCTGAGTTCCATGATTATTGCCTGCTGACTGATTCGTGCCTACTCAGCTCTTTGTTTATTGCCTCCAGAGGCACATGATCAGTGTATGATAGCAAACATGATCAGTGCATGATCAGTCACATGATCAGCGCCATTAAGTCACGTGATCACTACATGATAGTCATGTGATCAGTCCATGCTCAGTCACAGTGTCAGTGCATGATCAGCCACGTGATCAGTGCATGATCTGTCACATGATTAGTGTATGATCATCCACGTGATCAGTGCATGGGCAGTCATGTGATCAGTGCATGATATAGACGTGATCAGTGCATGATCAGTCTAGTGATCAGTGCATGATAGCCACGTGATCAGTGCATGATCAGTCACCTGATGGGTGTATGATCATTCACGTGACCTGTACATGGTAGCTACATGATCATTGCATGATCAGCCACGTGAGTAGTGCATGACAGCCACGTGATCAGTGCATGATCAGTCACGTGATCAGTGCATGATCAGTCATGTGACCAGTACATGGTAGTTGCGTGATCATCGCATGATCAGCCACGTGAGCAGTGCATGATAGCCACGTGATCAGTGCATGATCAGTCAGGTGATACGTGTGATCAGCCACGTGATCAGTGCATGATATCCACGTGATCAGTGCATGATAGCCACGTGATCAGTGCATGATTAGTCACGTGATCAGTGCATGATCAGTCACGTGATACGTGTGTGATCAGCCACGGATCAGTGCATGATGAGCCACGTGATCAGTGCAGATCAATTACATCAGTGCATGATCAGTCACGTGACCAGTACATGGTTGCTACGTGATCGTTGCATGATCAGCCACGTGAGCAGTGCATGATAGCCACGTGATCAGTGCATGATCAGTCACGTGATCAGTACATGATCAGTCACGTGAACAGTGCATGATCATTTACGTGATCTGTGCATGATCAGTCACGTGACCAGTATATGGTAGCTTCGTGATCATTCCATGAGCCACGTGAGCAGTGCATGATAGCCACGTGATGTGTGCATGATGAGTTACGTGAGCAGAGTATGATCAGCCACGTGATCAGTGCATGAGTTCCACGTGATCAGTGCATGATATGTCACGTGACAGGTGTGTGATCAGCCACGTGAACAGTGCATGTTCAGCCACGTGATCAGTGCATGATAGCCACGTGATCAGTGCATGATCAGTTACGTGAGCAGTGTATGATCAGCCACGTGATCAGTGCATGGTCAGACACGTGAACAGTGTATGATCAGCCACGTGATCAGTGCATGATATCCAAGTGATCAGTGCATGATCAATCACGTGATCAGTGTATGATCAGCCACGTGAACAGTGCATGCTCAGTCACGTGATCTGGGCCTGCTGAGCTGCGTGATTACTGTCTGCTCATCTGCTTGACAATTGCCAGCTGAGCTGCACGATTCCTGCCTGTCATCTGCTTGACAATTGCCAGCTGTGCTGCGTAATTCCTGCCTGCTCAGCTGCTTGATTATTGCCAGCTGAGCAGCATGATTCCTCACAGCTGAGTTCCATGATTATTGCCTGCTGACTGATTCGTGCCTACTCAGCTCTTTGTTTATTGCCTCCAGAGGCACATGATCAGTGTATGATAGCAAACATGATCAGTGCATGATCAGTCACATGATCAGCGCCATTAAGTCACGTGATCACTACATGATAGTCATGTGATCAGTCCATGCTCAGTCACAGTGTCAGTGCATGATCAGCCACGTGATCAGTGCATGATCTGTCACATGATTAGTGTATGATCATCCACGTGATCAGTGCATGGGCAGTCATGTGATCAGTGCATGATATAGACGTGATCAGTGCATGATCAGTCTAGTGATCAGTGCATGATAGCCACGTGATCAGTGCATGATCAGTCACCTGATGGGTGTATGATCATTCACGTGACCTGTACATGGTAGCTACATGATCATTGCATGATCAGCCACGTGAGTAGTGCATGACAGCCACGTGATCACTGCATGATCAGTCACGTGATCAGTGCATGATCAGTCATGTGACCAGTACATGGTAGTTGCGTGATCATGCATGATCAGCCACGTGAGCAGTGCATGATAGCCACGTGATCAGTGCATGATCAGTCAGGTGATAGTGTGTGATCAGCCACGTGATCAGTGCATGATATCCACGTGATCAGTGCATGATAGCCACGTGATCAGTGCATGATTAGTCACGTGATCAGTGCATGATCAGTCACGTGATACGTGTGTGATCAGCCACGTGATCAGTGCATGATGAGCCACGTGATCAGTGCAGGATCAATTACGTGATCAGTGCATGATCAGTCACGTGACCAGTACATGGTTGCTACGTGATCGTTGCATGATCAGCCACGTGAGCAGTGCATGATAGCCACGTGATCAGTGCATGATCAGTCACGTGATCAGTACATGATCAGTCACGTGAACAGTGCATGATCATTTACGTGATCTGTGCATGATCAGTCACGTGACCAGTATATGGTAGCTTCGTGATCATTCCATGACGAGCCACGTGAGCAGTGCATGATAGCCACGTGATGTGTGCATGATGAGTTTCGTGAGCAGAGTATGATCAGCCACGTGATCAGTGCATGAGTTCCACGTGATCAGTGCATGATATGTCACGTGACAGGTGTGTGATCAGCCACGTGAACAGTGCATGTTCAGCCACGTGATCAGTGCATGATAGCCACGTGATCAGTGCATGATCAGTTACGTGAGCAGTGTATGATCAGCCACGTGATCAGTGCATGGTCAGACACGTGAACAGTGTATGATCAGCCACGTGATCAGTGCATGATATCCAAGTGATCAGTGCATGATCAATCACGTGATCAGTGTATGATCAGCCACGTGAACAGTGCATGCTCAGTCACGTGATCTGGGCCTGCTGAGCTGCGTGATTACTGTCTGCTCATCTGCTTGACAATTGCCAGCTGAGCTGCACGATTCCTGCCTGTCATCTGCTTGACAATTGCCAGCTGTGCTGCGTAATTCCTGCCTGCTCAGCTGCTTGATTATTGCCAGCTGAGCAGCATGATTCCTCACAGCTGAGTTCCATGATTATTGCCTGCTGACTGATTCGTGCCTACTCAGCTCTTTGTTTATTGCCTCCAGAGGCACATGATCAGTGTATGATAGCAAACATGATCAGTGCATGATCAGTCACATGATCAGCGCCATTAAGTCACGTGATCACTACATGATAGTCATGTGATCAGTCCATGCTCAGTCACAGTGTCAGTGCATGATCAGCCACGTGATCAGTGCATGATCTGTCACATGATTAGTGTATGATCATCCACGTGATCAGTGCATGGGCAGTCATGTGATCAGTGCATGATATAGACGTGATCAGTGCATGATCAGTCTAGTGATCAGTGCATGATAGCCACGTGATCAGTGCATGATCAGTCACCTGATGGGTGTATGATCATTCACGTGACCTGTACATGGTAGCTACATGATCATTGCATGATCAGCCACGTGAGTAGTGCATGACAGCCACGTGATCACTGCATGATCAGTCACGTGATCAGTGCATGATCAGTCATGTGACCAGTACATGGTAGTTGCGTGATCATGCATGATCAGCCACGTGAGCAGTGCATGATAGCCACGTGATCAGTGCATGATCAGTCAGGTGATACGTGTGTGATCAGCCACGTGATCAGTGCATGATATCCACGTGATCAGTGCATGATAGCCACGTGATCAGTGCATGATTAGTCACGTGATCAGTGCATGATCAGTCACGTGATACGTGTGTGATCAGCCACGTGATCAGTGCATGAGCCACGTGATCAGTGCAGGATCAATTACATGATCAGTGCATGATCAGTCACGTGACCAGTACATGGTTGCTACGTGATCGTTGCATGATCAGCCACGTGAGCAGAGCATGATAGCCACGTGATCAGTGCATGATCAGTCACGTGATCAGTACATGATCAGTCACGTGAACAGTGCATGATCATTTACGTGATCTGTGCATGATCAGTCACGTGACCAGTATATGGTAGCTTCGTGATCATTCCATGACGAACCACGTGAGCAGTGCATGATAGCCACGTGATGTGTGCATGATGAGTTACGTGAGCAGAGTATGATCAGCCACGTGATCAGTGCATGAGTGCCACGTGATCAGTGCATGATATGTCACGTGACAGGTGTGTGATCAGCCACGTGAACAGTGCATGTTCAGCCACGTGATCAGTGCATGATAGCCACGTGATCAGTGCATGATCAGTTACGTGAGCAGTGTATGATCAGCCACGTGATCAGTGCATGGTCAGACACGTGAACAGTGTATGATCAGCCACGTGATCAGTGCATGATATCCAAGTGATCAGTGCATGATCAATCACGTGATCAGTGTATGATCAGCCACGTGAACAGTGCATGCTCAGTCACGTGATCTGGGCCTGCTGAGCTGCGTGATTACTGTCTGCTCATCTGCTTGACAATTGCCAGCTGAGCTGCACGATTCCTGCCTGTCATCTGCTTGACAATTGCCAGCTGTGCTGCGTAATTCCTGCCTGCTCAGCTGCTTGATTATTGCCAGCTGAGCAGCATGATTCCTCACAGCTGAGTTCCATGATTATTGCCTGCTGACTGATTCGTGCCTACTCAGCTCTTTGTTTATTGCCTCCAGAGGCACATGATCAGTGTATGATAGCAAACATGATCAGTGCATGATCAGTCACATGATCAGCGCCATTAAGTCACGTGATCACTACATGATAGTCATGTGATCAGTCCATGCTCAGTCACAGTGTCAGTGCATGATCAGCCACGTGATCAGTGCATGATCTGTCACATGATTAGTGTATGATCATCCACGTGATCAGTGCATGGGCAGTCATGTGATCAGTGCATGATATAGACGTGATCAGTGCATGATCAGTCTAGTGATCAGTGCATGATAGCCACGTGATCAGTGCATGATCAGTCACCTGATGGGTGTATGATCATTCACGTGACCTGTACATGGTAGCTACATGATCATTGCATGATCAGCCACGTGAGTAGTGCATGACAGCCACGTGATCACTGCATGATCAGTCACGTGATCAGTGCATGATCAGTCATGTGACCAGTACATGGTAGTTGCGTGATCATGCATGATCAGCCACGTGAGCAGTGCATGATAGCCACGTGATCAGTGCATGATCAGTCAGGTGATACGTGTGTGATCAGCCACGTGATCAGTGCATGATATCCACGTGATCAGTGCATGATAGCCACGTGATCAGTGCATGATTAGTCACGTGATCAGTGCATGATCAGTCACGTGATACGTGTGTGATCAGCCACGTGATCAGTGCATGATGAGCCACGTGATCAGTGCATGATCAATTACATGATCAGTGCATGATCAGTCACGTGACCAGTACATGGTTGCTACGTGATCGTTGCATGATCAGCCACGTGAGCAGTGCATGATAGCCACGTGATCAGTGCATGATCAGTCACGTGATCAGTACATGATCAGTCACGTGAACAGTGCATGATCATTTACGTGATCTGTGCATGATCAGTCACGTGACCAGTATATGGTAGCTTCGTGATCATTCCATGACGAGCCACGTGAGCAGTGCATGATAGCCACGTGATGTGTGCATGATGAGTTACGTGAGCAGAGTATGATCAGCCACGTGATCAGTGCATGAGTTCCACGTGATCAGTGCATGATATGTCACGTGACAGGTGTGTGATCAGCCACGTGAACAGTGCATGTTCAGCCACGTGATCAGTGCATGATAGCCACGTGATCAGTGCATGATCAGTTACGTGAGCAGTGTATGATCAGCCACGTGATCAGTGCATGGTCAGACACGTGAACAGTGTATGATCAGCCACGTGATCAGTGCATGATATCCAAGTGATCAGTGCATGATCAATCACGTGATCAGTGTATGATCAGCCACGTGAACAGTGCATGCTCAGTCACGTGATCTGGGCCTGCTGAGCTGCGTGATTACTGTCTGCTCATCTGCTTGACAATTGCCAGCTGAGCTGCACGATTCCTGCCTGTCATCTGCTTGACAATTGCCAGCTGTGCTGCGTAATTCCTGCCTGCTCAGCT
This sequence comes from Bos javanicus, assembly GCF_032452875.1. Classification (NCBI taxonomy): domain Eukaryota; kingdom Metazoa; phylum Chordata; class Mammalia; order Artiodactyla; family Bovidae; genus Bos; species Bos javanicus. The sequence goes on from NW_026894584.1 coordinate 97,180, forward strand.
GCTTGATTATTGCCAGCTGAGCAGCATGATTCCTCACAGCTGAGTTCCATGATTATTGCCTGCTGACTGATTCGTGCCTACTCAGCTCTTTGTTTATTGCCTCCAGAGGCACATGATCAGTGTATGATAGCAAACATGATCAGTGCATGATCAGTCACATGATCAGCGCCATTAAGTCACGTGATCACTACATGATAGTCATGTGATCAGTCCATGCTCAGTCACAGTGTCAGTGCATGATCAGCCACGTGATCAGTGCATGATCTGTCACATGATTAGTGTATGATCATCCACGTGATCAGTGCATGGGCAGTCATGTGATCAGTGCATGATATAGACGTGATCAGTGCATGATCAGTCTAGTGATCAGTGCATGATAGCCACGTGATCAGTGCATGATCAGTCACCTGATGGGTGTATGATCATTCACGTGACCTGTACATGGTAGCTACATGATCATTGCATGATCAGCCACGTGAGTAGTGCATGATAGCCACGTGATCACTGCATGATCAGTCACGTGATCAGTGCATGATCAGTCATGTGACCAGTACATGGTAGTTGCGTGATCATCGCATGATCAGCCACGTGAGCAGTGCATGATAGCCACGTGATCAGTGCATGATCAGTCACGTGATACGTGTGTGATCAGCCACGTGATCAGTGCATGATATCCACGTGATCAGTGCATGATAGCCACGTGATCAGTGCATGATTAGTCACGTGATCAGTGCATGATCAGTCACGTGATACGTGTGTGATCAGCCACGGATCAGTGCATGATGAGCCACGTGATCAGTGCATGATCAATTACATGATCAGTGCATGATCAGTCACGTGACCAGTACATGGTTGCTACGTGATCGTTGCATGATCAGCCACGTGAGCAGAGCATGATAGCCACGTGATCAGTGCATTATCAGTCACGTGATCAGTACATGATCAGTCACGTGAACAGTGCATGATCATTTACGTGATCTGTGCATGATCAGTCACGTGACCAGTATATGGTAGCCGTGATCATTCCATGACGAGCCACGTGAGCAGTGCATGATAGCCACGTGATGTGTGCATGATGAGTTACGTGAGCAGAGTATGATCAGCCACGTGATCAGTGCATGAGTTCCACGTGATCAGTGCATGATATGTCACGTGACAGGTGTGTGATCAGCCACGTGAACAGTGCATGTTCAGCCACGTGATCAGTGCATGATAGCCACGTGATCAGTGCATGATCAGTTACGTGAGCAGTGTATGATCAGCCACGTGATCAGTGCATGGTCAGACACGTGAACAGTGTATGATCAGCCACGTGATCAGTGCATGATATCCAAGTGATCAGTGCATGATCAATCACGTGATCAGTGTATGATCAGCCACGTGAACAGTGCATGCTCAGTCACGTGATCTGGGCCTGCTGAGCTGCGTGATTACTGTCTGCTCATCTGCTTGACAATTGCCAGCTGAGCTGCACGATTCCTGCCTGTCATCTGCTTGACAATTGCCAGCTGTGCTGCGTAATTCCTGCCTGCTCAGCTGCTTGATTATTGCCAGCTGAGCAGCATGATTCCTCACAGCTGAGTTCCATGATTATTGCCTGCTGACTGATTCGTGCCTACTCAGCTCTTTGTTTATTGCCTCCAGAGGCACATGATCAGTGTATGATAGCAAACATGATCAGTGCATGATCAGTCACATGATCAGCGCCATTAAGTCACGTGATCACTACATGATAGTCATGTGATCAGTCCATGCTCAGTCACAGTGTCAGTGCATGATCAGCCACGTGATCAGTGCATGATCTGTCACATGATTAGTGTATGATCATCCACGTGATCAGTGCATGGGCAGTCATGTGATCAGTGCATGATATAGACGTGATCAGTGCATGATCAGTCTAGTGATCAGTGCATGATAGCCACGTGATCAGTGCATGATCAGTCACCTGATGGGTGTATGATCATTCACGTGACCTGTACATGGTAGCTACATGATCATTGCATGATCAGCCACGTGAGTAGTGCATGACAGCCACGTGATCACTGCATGATCAGTCACGTGATCAGTGCATGATCAGTCATGTGACCAGTACATGGTAGTTGCGTGATCATGCATGATCAGCCACGTGAGCAGTGCATGATAGCCACGTGATCAGTGCATGATCAGTCAGGTGATACGTGTGTGATCAGCCACGTGATCAGTGCATGATATCCACGTGATCAGTGCATGATAGCCACGTGATCAGTGCATGATTAGTCACGTGATCAGTGCATGATCAGTCACGTGATACGTGTGTGATCAGCCACGTGATCAGTGCATGATGAGCCACGTGATCAGTGCATGATCAATTACGTGATCAGTGCATGATCAGTCACGTGACCAGTACATGGTTGCTACGTGATCGTTGCATGATCAGCCACGTGAGCAGTGCATGATAGCCACGTGATCAGTGCATGATCAGTCACGTGATCAGTACATGATCAGTCACGTGAACAGTGCATGATCATTTACGTGATCTGTGCATGATCAGTCACGTGACCAGTATATGGTAGCTTCGTGATCATTCCATGACGAGCCACGTGAGCAGTGCATGATAGCCACGTGATGTGTGCATGATGAGTTACGTGAGCAGAGTATGATCAGCCACGTGATCAGTGCATGAGTTCCACGTGATCAGTGCATGATATGTCACGTGACAGGTGTGTGATCAGCCACGTGAACAGTGCATGTTCAGCCACGTGATCAGTGCATGATAGCCACGTGATCAGTGCATGATCAGTTACGTGAGCAGTGTATGATCAGCCACGTGATCAGTGCATGGTCAGACACGTGAACAGTGTATGATCAGCCACGTGATCAGTGCATGATATCCAAGTGATCAGTGCATGATCAATCACGTGATCAGTGTATGATCAGCCACGTGAACAGTGCATGCTCAGTCACGTGATCTGGGCCTGCTGAGCTGCGTGATTACTGTCTGCTCATCTGCTTGACAATTGCCAGCTGAGCTGCACGATTCCTGCCTGTCATCTGCTTGACAATTGCCAGCTGTGCTGCGTAATTCCTGCCTGCTCAGCTGCTTGATTATTGCCAGCTGAGCAGCATGATTCCTCACAGCTGAGTTCCATGATTATTGCCTGCTGACTGATTCGTGCCTACTCAGCTCTTTGTTTATTGCCTCCAGAGGCACATGATCAGTGTATGATAGCAAACATGATCAGTGCATGATCAGTCACATGATCAGCGCCATTAAGTCACGTGATCACTACATGATAGTCATGTGATCAGTCCATGCTCAGTCACAGTGTCAGTGCATGATCAGCCACGTGATCAGTGCATGATCTGTCACATGATTAGTGTATGATCATCCACGTGATCAGTGCATGGGCAGTCATGTGATCAGTGCATGATATAGACGTGATCAGTGCATGATCAGTCTAGTGATCAGTGCATGATAGCCACGTGATCAGTGCATGATCAGTCACCTGATGGGTGTATGATCATTCACGTGACCTGTACATGGTAGCTACATGATCATTGCATGATCAGCCACGTGAGTAGTGCATGACAGCCACGTGATCACTGCATGATCAGTCACGTGATCAGTGCATGATCAGTCATGTGACCAGTACATGGTAGTTGCGTGATCATGCATGATCAGCCACGTGAGCAGTGCATGATAGCCACGTGATCAGTGCATGATCAGTCACGTGATAGTGTGTGATCAGCCACGTGATCAGTGCATGATATCCACGTGATCAGTGCATGATAGCCACGTGATCAGTGCATGATTAGTCACGTGATCAGTGCATGATCAGTCACGTGATACGTGTGTGATCAGCCACGTGATCAGTGCATGATGAGCCACGTGATCAGTGCATGATCAATTACGTGATCAGTGCATGATCAGTCACGACCAGTACATGGTTGCTACGTGATCGTTGCATGATCAGCCACGTGAGCAGTGCATGATAGCCACGTGATCAGTGCATGATCAGTCACGTGATCAGTACATGATCAGTCACGTGAACAGTGCATGATCATTTACGTGATCAGTGCATGATCAGTCACGTGACCAGTATATGGTAGCTTCGTGATCATTCCATGACGAGCCACGTGAGCAGTGCATGATAGCCACGTGATGTGTGCATGATGAGTTACGTGAGCAGAGTATGATCAGCCACGTGATCAGTGCATGAGTTCCACGTGATCAGTGCATGATATGTCACGTGACAGGTGTGTGATCAGCCACGTGAACAGTGCATGTTCAGCCACGTGATCAGTGCATGATAGCCACGTGATCAGTGCATGATCAGTTACGTGAGCAGTGTATGATCAGCCACGTGATCAGTGCATGGTCAGACACGTGAACAGTGTATGATCAGCCACGTGATCAGTGCATGATATCCAAGTGATCAGTGCATGATCAATCACGTGATCAGTGTATGATCAGCCACGTGAACAGTGCATGCTCAGTCACGTGATCTGGGCCTGCTGAGCTGCGTGATTACTGTCTGCTCATCTGCTTGACAATTGCCAGCTGAGCTGCACGATTCCTGCCTGTCATCTGCTTGACAATTGCCAGCTGTGCTGCGTAATTCCTGCCTGCTCAGCTGCTTGATTATTGCCAGCTGAGCAGCATGATTCCTCACAGCTGAGTTCCATGATTATTGCCTGCTGACTGATTCGTGCCTACTCAGCTCTTTGTTTATTGCCTCCAGAGGCACATGATCAGTGTATGATAGCAAACATGATCAGTGCATGATCAGTCACATGATCAGCGCCATTAAGTCACGTGATCACTACATGATAGTCATGTGATCAGTCCATGCTCAGTCACGGTATCAGTGATCAGCCACGTGATCAGTGCATGATCTGTCACATGATTAGTGTATGATCATCCACGTGATCAGTGCATGGGCAGTCATGTGATCAGTGCATGATATAGACGTGATCAGTGCATGATCAGTCTAGTGATCAGTGCATGATAGCCACGTGATCAGTGCATGATCAGTCACCTGATGGGTGTATGATCATTCACGTGACCTGTACATGGTAGCTACATGATCATTGCATGATCAGCCACGTGAGTAGTGCATGATAGCCACGTGATCACTGCATGATCAGTCACGTGATCAGTGCATGATCAGTCATGTGACCAGTACATGGTAGTTGCGTGATCATGCATGATCAGCCACGTGAGCAGTGCATGATAGCCACGTGATCAGTGCATGATCAGTCACGTGATCAGTGTGTGATCAGCCACGTGATCAGTGCATGATATCCACGTGATCAGTGCATGATAGCCACGTGATCAGTGCATGATTAGTCACGTGATCAGTGCATGATCAGTCACGTGATAGTGTGTGATCAGCCACGTGATCAGTGCATGATGAGCCACGTGATCAGTGCATGATCAATTACATGATCAGTGCATGATCAGTCACGTGACCAGTACATGGTTGCTACGTGATCGTTGCATGATCAGCCACGTGAGCAGTGCATGATAGCCACGTGATCAGTGCATGATCAGTCACGTGATCAGTACATGATCAGTCACGTGAACAGTGCATGATCATTTACGTGATCTGTGCATGATCAGTCACGTGACCAGTATATGGTAGCTTCGTGATCATTCCATGACGAACCACGTGAGCAGTGCATGATAGCCACGTGATGTGTGCATGATGAGTTACGTGAGCAGAGTATGATCAGCCACGTGATCAGTGCATGAGTTCCACGTGATCAGTGCATGATATGTCACGTGACAGGTGTGTGATCAGCCACGTGAACAGTGCATGTTCAGCCACGTGATCAGTGCATGATAGCCACGTGATCAGTGCATGATCAGTTACGTGAGCAGTGTATGATCAGCCACGTGATCAGTGCATGGTCAGACACGTGAACAGTGTATGATCAGCCACGTGATCAGTGCATGATATCCAAGTGATCAGTGCATGATCAATCACGTGATCAGTGTATGATCAGCCACGTGAACAGTGCATGCTCAGTCACGTGATCTGGGCCTGCTGAGCTGCGTGATTACTGTCTGCTCATCTGCTTGACAATTGCCAGCTGAGCTGCACGATTCCTGCCTGTCATCTGCTTGACAATTGTCAGCTGTGCTGCGTAATTCCTGCCTGCTCAGCTGCTTGATTATTGCCAGCTGAGCAGCATGATTCCTCACAGCTGAGTTCCATGATTATTGCCTGCTGACTGATTCGTGCCTACTCAGCTCTTTGTTTATTGCCTCCAGAGGCACATGATCAGTGTATGATAGCAAACATGATCAGTGCATGATCAGTCACATGATCAGCGCCATTAAGTCACGTGATCACTACACGATAGTCATGTGATCAGTCCATGCTCAGTCACAGTGTCAGTGCATGATCAGCCACGTGATCAGTGCATGATCTGTCACATGATTAGTGTATGATCATCCACGTGATCAGTGCATGGGCAGTCATGTGATCAGTGCATGATATAGGCGTGATCAGTGCATGATCAGTCTAGTGATCAGTGCATGATAGCCACGTGATCAGTGCATGATCAGTCACCTGATGGGTGTATGATCATCCACGTGACCTGTACATGGTAGCTACATGATCATTGCATGATCAGCCACGTGAGTAGTGCATGACAGCCACGTGATCACTGCATGATCAGTCACGTGATCAGTGCATGATCAGTCATGTGACCAGTACATGGTAGTTGCGTGATCATCGCATGATCAGCCACGTGAGCAGTGCATGATAGCCACGTGATCAGTGCATGATCAGTCAGGTGATACGTGTGTGATCAGCCACGTGATCAGTGCATGATATCCACGTGATCAGTGCAGGATAGCCACGTGATCACTTCATGATTAGTCACGGGATCTGTACATGACCAGTCACGTGATACGTGTGTGATCAGCCACGTGATCAGTGCGTGATGAGCCACGTGATCAGTGCAGGATCAATTACATGATCAGTGCATGATCAGTCACGAGACCACTACATGGTTGCTACGTGATCGTTACATGATCAGCCACGTGAGCAGAGCATGATAGCCACGTGATCAGTGCATTATCAGTCACGTGATCAGTACATGATCAGTCACGTGAACAGTGCATGATCATTTACGTGATCTGTGCATGATCAGTCACGTGACCAGTATATGGTAACTTCGTGATCATTCCATGACGAACCACGTGAGCAGTGCATGATATCCACGTGATGTGTGCATGATGAGTTTAGTGAGCAGAGTATGATCAGCCACGTGATCAGTGCATGAGTTCCAGGTGATCAGTTCATGATATGTCACGTGACAGTGTGTGATCAGCCACGTGAACAGTGCATGTTCAGCCACGTATTCAGTGCATGATAGCCACGTGATAAGTGCATTATCAGTTACGTGAGCAGTGTATGATCAGCCACGTGATCAGTGCATGGTCAGACACGTGAACAGTGTATGATCAGCCACGTGATCAGTGCATGATATCCAAGTGATCAGTGCATGATCAATCACGTGATCAGTGTATGATCAGCCACGTGAACAGTGCATGCTCAGTCACGTGATCTGGGCCTGCTGAGCTGCGTGATTACTGTCTGCTCATCTGCTTGACAATTGCCAGCTGAGCTGCACGATTCCTGCCTGTCATCTGCTTGACAATTGTCAGCTGTGCTGCGTAATTCCTGCCTGCTCAGCTGCTTGATTATTGCCAGCTGAGCAGCATGATTCCTCACAGCTGAGTTCCATGATTATTGCCTGCTGACTGGTTCGTGCCTACTCAGCTCTTTGTTTATTGCCTCCAGAGGCACATGATCAGTGTATGATAGCAAACATGATCAGTGCATGATCAGTCACATGATCAGAGCCATTAAGTCACGTGATCACTACACGATAGTCATGTGATCAGTCCATGCTCAGTCACAGTGTCAGTGCATGATCAGCCACGTGATCAGTGCATGATCTGTCACATGATTAGTGTATGATCATCCACGTGACCAGTGCATGGGCAGTCATGTGATCGGTGCATGATATAGACGTGATCAGTGCATGATCAGTCTAGTGATCAGTGCAGGATAGCCACGTGATCAGTGCATGATCAGTCACCTGATGGGTGTATGATCATTCACGTGACCTGTACATGGTAGCTACATGATCATTGCATGATCAGCCACGTGAGTAGTGCATGACAGCCACGTGATCACTGCATGATCAGTCACGTGATCAGTGCATGATCAGTCATGTGACCAGTACATGGTAGTTGCGTGATCATCGCATGATCAGCCACGTGAGCAGTGCATGATAGCCACGTGATCAGTGCATGATCAGTCAGGTGATACGTGTGTGATCAGCCACGTGATCAGTGCATGATATCCACGTGATCAGTGCAGGATAGCCACGTGATCAGTGCATGATTAGTCACGGGATCTGTACATGACCAGTCACGTGATACGTGTGTGATCAGCCACCGGATCAGTGCGTGATGAGCCACGTGATCAGTGCAGGATCAATTACATGATCAGTGCATGATCAGTCACGAGACCACTACATGGTTGCTACGTGATCGTTGCATGATCAGCCACGTGAGCAGAGCATGATAGCCACGTGATCAGTGCATTATCAGTCACGTGATCAGTACATGATCAGTCACGTGAACAGTGCATGATCATTTACGTGATCTGTGCATGATCAGTCACGTGACCAGTATATGGTAGCTTCGTGATCATTCCATGACGAACCACGTGAGCAGTGCATGATAGCCACGTGATGTGCATGATGAGTTTCGTGAGCAGAGTATGATCAGCCACGTGATCAGTGCATGAGTTCCAGGTGATCAGTGCATGATATGTCACGTGACAGGTGTGTGATCAGCCACGTGAACAGTGCATGTTCAGCCACGTATTCAGTGCATGATAGCCACGTGATAAGTGCATTATCAGTTACGTGAGCAGTGTATGATCAGCCACGTGATCAGTGCATGGTCAGACACGTGAACAGTGTATGATCAGCCACGTGATCAGTGCATGATATCCAAGTGATCAGTGCATGATCAATCACGTGATCAGTGTATGATCAGCCACGTGAACAGTGCATGCTCAGTCACGTGATCTGGGCCTGCTGAGCTGCGTGATTACTGTCTGCTCATCTGCTTGACAATTGCCAGCTGAGCTGCACGATTCCTGCCTGTCATCTGCTTGACAATTGTCAGCTGTGCTGCGTAATTCCTGCCTGCTCAGCTGCTTGATTATTGCCAGCTGAGCAGCATGATTCTCACAGCTGAGTTCCATGATTATTGCCTGCTGACTGATTCGTGCCTACTCAGCTCTTTGTTTATTGCCTCCAGAGGCACATGATCAGTGTATGATAGCAAACATGATCAGTGCATGATCAGTCACATGATCAGCGCCATTAAGTCACGTGATCACTACACGATAGTCATGTGATCAGTCCATGCTCAGTCACAGTATCAGTGCATGATCAGCCACGTGATCAGTGCATGATCTGTCACATGATTAGTGTATGATCATCCACGTGACCAGTGCATGGGCAGTCATGTGATCAGTGCATGATATAGACGTGATCAGTGCATGATCAGTCTAGTGATCAGTGCATGATAGCCACGTGATCAGTGCATGATCAGTCACCTGATGGGTGTATGATCATTCACGTGACCTGTACATGGTAGCTACGTGATCATTGCATGATCAGCCACGTGTAGTGCATGATAGCCACGTGATCACTGCATGATCAGTCACGTGATCAGTGCATGATCAGCCATGACCAGTGCATGGTAGTCACGTGATCAGTGCATGATCAGCCACGTGATCAGTGCATGATCAGCCACGTGATCAGTGCATGATCAGTCACGTGATCAGTGCATGATCAGCCATGATCAGTGCATGATCAGTCACGTGATCAGTGCATGATCAGCCACGTGATCAGTGCATGATCAGTCACGTGATCAGTGCATGATCAGTCACGTGATCAGTACATGATAGCCATGTGATCATCGTGCATGATCAGCCACGTGATCAGTGCATGATAGCCACGTGATCAGTGCATGATCAGTCACGTGATCAGTGCATGATCAGTCACGTGATCAGTGCATGGTAGCTGTACGTGATCAGTGCATGATCAGGCACGTGATCAGTGCATGTCCAGACACGTGATCAGTGCATGATAGCCACGTGATCAGTGCATGATCAGTCACGTGATCAGTGCTGATCAGTCACGTGATCAGTGCATGATCAATACGTGATCAGTGCAGCCGACTGGCCACATGATCAGTATGATCAATTACGTGATCAGTGCATG
>NW_026894585.1:0-107378 GCF_032452875.1 Bos javanicus
TGGAACTCAGCATGTGAGGAATCATGCACTGATCACGTGGCAATCATCAAACACTGATCATGCAGAATTCGCAGCACAGCTGATCAATTGTCAAATCATGATGATCATGCAGGATCATGCACTCACGTGGCAATTGATCATGCATGATGATCATGCACTGATCACGTGGCTATCATGCACTGATCACGTGACTGATCATGCACTGATCACGTGGCTGATCATACACTGATCACGTGACTGATCATGCACTGATCACGTGGCTATCATGCACTGATCACGTGGCTGATCATGCACTGATCACGTGACTGATCATGCACTGATCACGTGGCTGATCATGCACTGATCACGTGACTGATCATGCACTGATCACGTGGCTATCAGCATGCACTGATGCATGTGACTAGATCATGCACTGATCACGTGGCTGATCATACACTGTCACGTGACTATCATGCACTGATCACGTACTGATCATGCACTGATCACGTGGCTGATCATACACTGATCACGTGACTGATCATGCACTGATCACGTGGCTGATCATGCACTGATCACGTGGCTGTCATGCACTGATCACGTAGCTCGCATACTGATCACGTGACTGATCATGCACTGATCATCAAATGATCATGCACTGTTCACGTGACTGATCATGCACTGATCACGTGACTGATCATGCACTGATCACGTGGCTATCATGCACTGATCACGTGGCTGATCATGCAATGATCACGTAGCTACCATGTACTGGTCACGTGACTGATCATGCACTGATCACGTAATTGATCATGCACTGATCACGTGGCTCATCATGCACTGATCACGTGGCTGATCATACACTATCACGTGACTGATCATGCACTGATCACGTGACTGATCATGCACTGATCACGTGGCTATCATGCACTGATCACGTGGCTATCATGCACTGATCACGTGGCTGATCACACTATCACGTGACTGATCATGCACTGATCACGTGGCTATCATGCACTGATCACGTGGCTGATCATGCATGATCACGTTGACATGCACTGTCACGTGACTGATCATGCACTGATCACATGCACTACTGGCTGATCATGCAATGATCATGTAGCTACCATGTACAGGTCACGTGAATGATCATACACCCATCAGGTGACTGATCATGCACTGATCACGTGGCTATCATGCACTGATCACTAGACTGATCATGCACTGATCACGTCTATATCATGCACTGATCACATGACTGCCCATGCACTGATCACGTGGATGATCATACACTAATCATGTGACAGATCATGCACTGATCACGTGGCTGATCATGCACTGATACTGTGACTGAGCATGGACTGATCACATGACTATCATGTAGTGATCACGTGACTTAATGGCGCTGATCATGTGACTGATCATGCACTGATCATGTTTGCTATCATACACTGATCATGTGCCTCTGGAGGCAATAAACAAAGAGCTGAGTAGGCACGAATCAGTCAGCAGGCAATAATCATGGAACTCAGCTGTGAGGAATCATGCTGCTCAGCTGGCAATAATCAAGCAGCTGAGCAGGCAGGAATTCGCAGCACAGCTGGCAATTGTCAAGCAGATGACAGGCAGGAATCGTGCAGCTCAGCTGGCAATTGTCAAGCAGATGAGCAGACAGTAATCACGCAGCTCAGCAGGCCCAGATCACGTGACTGAGCATGCACTGTTCACGTGGCTGATCATACACTGATCACGTGATTGATCATGCACTGATCACTTGGATATCATGCACTGATCACGTGGCTGATCATACACTGTTCACGTGTCTGACCATGCACTGATCACGTGGCTGATCATACACTGCTCACGTAACTGATCATGCACTGATCACGTGGCTATCATGCACTGATCACGTGGCTGAACATGCACTGTTCACGTGGCTGATCACACACCTGTCACGTGACATATCATGCACTGATCACGTGGCACTCATGCACTGATCACGTGGCTGATCATGCACTGATCACGTAACTGATCATGCACTGATCACGTGGCTATCATGCACTGCTCACGTGGCTCGTCATGGAATGATCACGAGCTACCATATACTGGTCACGTGACTGATCATGCACAGATCACGTAAATGATCATGCACTGTTCACGTGACTGATCATGCACTGATCACGTGACTGATCATGCACTGATCACGTGGCTATCATGCACTGCTCACGTGGCTGATCATGCACGATCACGTAGCAACCATGTACTGGTCACGTGACTGATCATGCACTGATCACGTAATTGATCATGCACTGATCACGTGGCTCATCATGCACTGATCACGTGGCTGATCACACACTATCACGTGACTGATCATGCACTGATCACGTGACTAATCATGACTGATCACGTGGCTATCATGCACTGATCACGTGGATATCATGCACTGATCACGTGGCTGATCACACACGTATCACCTGACTGATCATGCACTGATCACGTGGCTATCATGCACTCCTCACGTGGCTGATCATGCGATGATCACGCAACTACCATGTACTGGTCACATGACTGATCATGCACTGATCACGTGACTGATCATGCAGTGATCACGTGGCTATCATGCACTACTCACGTGGCTGATCATGCAATGATCATGTAGCTACCATGTACAGGTCACGTGTATGATCATACACCCATCAGGTGACTGATCATGCACTGATCACGTGGCTATCATGCACTGATCACTAGACTGATCATGCACTGATCACGTCTATATCATGCACTGATCACATGACTGCCCATGCACTGATCACGTGGATGATCATACACTAATCATGTGACAGATCATGCACTGATCACGTGGCTGATCATGCACTGACACTGTGACTGAGCATGGACTGATCACATGACTATCATGTAGTGATCACGTGACTTAATGGCGCTGATCATGTGACTGATCATGCACTGATCATGTTTGCTATCATACACTGATCATGTGCCTCTGGAGGCAATAAACAAAGAGCTGAGTAGGCACGAATCAGTCAGCAGGCAATAATCATGGAACTCAGCTGTGAGGAATCATGCTGCTCAGCTGGCAATAATCAAGCAGCTGAGCAGGCAGGAATTACGCAGCACAGCTGGCAATTGTCAAGCAGATGACAGGCAGGAATCGTGCAGCTCAGCTGGCAATTGTCAAGCAGATGAGCAGACAGTAATCACGCAGCTCAGCAGGCCCAGATCACGTGACTGAGCATGCACTGTTCACGTGGCTGATCATACACTGATCACGTGATTGATCATGCACTGATCACTTGGATATCATGCACTGATCACGTGGCTGATCATACACTGTTCACGTGTCTGACCATGCACTGATCACGTGGCTGATCATACACTGCTCACGTAACTGATCATGCACTGATCACGTGGCTATCATGCACTGATCACGTGGCTGAACATGCACTGTTCACGTGGCTGATCACACACCTGTCACGTGACATATCATGCACTGATCACGTGGAACTCATGCACTGATCACGTGGCTGATCATACTCTGCTCACGTAACTCATCATGCACACATCACGTGGCTATCATGCACTGCTCACGTGGCTCGTCATGGAATGATCACGTAGCTACCATATACTGGTCACGTGACTGATCATGCACAGATCACGTAAATGATCATGCACTGTTCACGTGACTGATCATGTACTGATCACGTGACTGATCATGCACTGATCACGTGGCTATCATGCTCTGCTCACGTGGCTGATCATGCAACGATCACGTAGCAACCATGTACTGGTCACGTGACTGATCATGCACTGATCATGTAATTGATCCTGCACTGATCACGTGGCTCATCATGCACTGATCACGTGGCTGATCACACACGTATCACGTGACTGATCATGCACTGATCACGTGACTAATCATGCACTGATCACGTGGCTATCATGCACTGATCACGTGGATATCATGCACTGATCACGTGGCTGATCACACACGTATCACTGACTGATCATGCACTGATCACGTGGCTATCATGCACTGCTCACGTGGCTGATCATGCATGATCACGCAACTACCATGTACTGGTCACATGACTGATCATGCACTGATCACGTGACTGATCATGCACTGATCACGTGGCTATCATGCACTACTCACGTGGCTGATCATGCAATGATCATGTAGCTACCATGTACAGGTCACGTGAATGATCATACACCCATCAGGTGACTGATCATGCACTGATCACGTGGCTATCATGCACTGATCACTAGACTGATCATGCACTGATCACGTCTATATCATGCACTGATCACATGACTGCCCATGCACTGATCACGTGGATGATCATACACTAATCATGTGACAGATCATGCACTGATCACGTGGCTGATCATGCACTGACACTGTGACTGAGCATGGACTGATCACATGACTATCATGTAGTGATCACGTGACTTAATGGCGCTGATCATGTGACTGATCATGCACTGATCATGTTTGCTATCATACACTGATCATGTGCCTCTGGAGGCAATAAACAAAGAGCTGAGTAGGCACGAATCAGTCAGCAGGCAATAATCATGGAACTCAGCTGTGAGGAATCATGCTGCTCAGCTGGCAATAATCAAGCAGCTGAGCAGGCAGGAATTACAGCACAGCTGGCAATTGTCAAGCAGATGACAGGCAGGAATCGTGCAGCTCAGCTGGCAATTGTCAAGCAGATGAGCAGACAGTAATCACGCAGCTCAGCAGGCCCAGATCACGTGACTGAGCATGCACTGTTCACGTGGCTGATCATACACTGATCACGTGATTGATCATGCACTGATCACTTGGATATCATGCACTGATCACGTGGCTGATCATACACTGTTCACGTGTCTGACCATGCACTGATCACGTGGCTGATCATACACTGCTCACGTAACTGATCATGCACTGATCACGTGGCTATCATGCACTGATCACGTGGCTGAACATGCACTGTTCACGTGGCTGATCACACACCTGTCACGTGACATATCATGCACTGATCACGTGGAACTCATGCACTGATCACGTGGCTGATCATACTCTGCTCACGAAACTCATCATGCACACATCACGTGGCTATCATGCACTGCTCACGTGGCTCGTCATGGAATGATCACGAGCTACCATATACTGGTCACGTGACTGATCATGCACAGATCACGTAAATGATCATGCACTGTTCACGTGACTGATCATGTACTGATCACGTGACTGATCATGCACTGATCACGTGGCTATCATGCACTGCTCACGTGGCTGATCATGCAACGATCACGTAGCAACCATGTACTGGTCACGTGACTGATCATGCACTGATCACGTAATTGATCATGCACTGATCACGTGGCTCATCATGCACTGATCACGTGGCTGATCACACACGTATCACGTGACTGATCATGCACAGATCACGTGACTAATCATGCACTGATCACGTGGCTATCATGCACTGATCACGTGGATATCATGCACTGATCACGTGGCTGATCATGCACGTATCACCTGACTGATCATGCACTGATCACGTGGCTATCATGCACTGCTCACGTGGCTGATCATGCATGATCACGCAACTACCATGTACTGGTCACATGACTGATCATGCACTGATCACGTGACTGATCATGCAGTGATCACGTGGCTATCATGCACTACTCACGTGGCTGATCATGCAATGATCATGTAGCTACCATGTACAGGTCACGTGAATGATCATACACCCATCAGGTGACTGATCATGCACTGATCACGTGGCTATCATGCACTGATCACTAGACTGATCATGCACTGATCACGTCTATATCATGCACTGATCACATGACTGCCCATGCACTGATCACGTGGATGATCATACACTAATCATGTGACAGATCATGCACTGATCACGTGGCTGATCATGCACTGATACTGTGACTGAGCATGGACTGATCACATGACTATCATGTAGTGATCACGTGACTTAATGGCGCTGATCATGTGACTGATCATGCACTGATCATGTTTGCTATCATACACTGATCATGTGCCTCTGGAGGCAATAAACAAAGAGCTGAGTAGGCACGAATCAGTCAGCAGGCAATAATCATGGAACTCAGCTGTGAGGAATCATGCTGCTCAGCTGGCAATAATCAAGCAGCTGAGCAGGCAGGAATTACGCAGCACAGCTGGCAATTGTCAAGCAGATGACAGGCAGGAATCGTGCAGCTCAGCTGGCAATTGTCAAGCAGATGAGCAGACAGTAATCACGCAGCTCAGCAGGCCCAGATCACGTGACTGAGCATGCACTGTTCACGTGGCTGATCATACACTGATCACGTGATTGATCATGCACTGATCACTTGGATATCATGCACTGATCACGTGGCTGATCATACACTGTTCACGTGTCTGACCATGCACTGATCACGTGGCTGATCATACACTGCTCACGTAACTGATCATGCACTGATCACGTGGCTATCATGCACTGATCACGTGGCTGAACATGCACTGTTCACGTGGCTGATCACACACCTGTCACGTGACATATCATGCACTGATCACGTGGAACTCATGCACTGATCACGTGGCTGATCATACTCTGCTCACGAAACTCATCATGCACACATCACGTGGCTATCATGCACTGCTCACGTGGCTCGTCATGGAATGATCACGAAGCTACCATATACTGGTCACGTGACTGATCATGCACAGATCACGTAAATGATCATGCACTGTTCACGTGACTGATCATGTACTGATCACGTGACTGATCATGCACTGATCACGTGGCTATCATGCTCTGCTCACGTGGCTGATCATGCAACGATCACGTAGCAACCATGTACTGGTCACGTGACTGATCATGCACTGATCACGTAATTGATCATGCACTGATCACGTGGCTCATCATGCACTGATCACGTGGCTGATCACACACGTATCACGTGACTGATCATGCACTGATCACGTGACTAATCATGCACTGATCACGTGGCTATCATGCACTGATCACGTGGATATCATGCACTGATCACGTGGCTGATCACACACGTCACCTGACTGATCATGCACTGATCACGTGGCTATCATGCACTGCTCACGTGGCTGATCATGCATGATCACGCAACTACCATGTACTGGTCACATGACTGATCATGCACTGATCACGTGACTGATCATGCAGTGATCACGTGGCTGTCATGCACTACTCACGTGGCTGATCATGCAATGATCATGTAGCTACCATGTACAGGTCACGTGAATGATCATACACCCATCAGGTGACTGATCATGCACTGATCACGTGGCTATCATGCACTGATCACTAGACTGATCATGCACTGATCACGTCTATATCATGCACTGATCACATGACTGCCCATGCACTGATCACGTGGATGATCATACACTAATCATGTGACAGATCATGCACTGATCACGTGGCTGATCATGCACTGACACTGTGACTGAGCATGGACTGATCACATGACTATCATGTAGTGATCACGTGACTTAATGGCGCTGATCATGTGACTGATCATGCACTGATCATGTTTGCTATCATACACTGATCATGTGCCTCTGGAGGCAATAAACAAAGAGCTGAGTAGGCACGAATCAGTCAGCAGGCAATAATCATGGAACTCAGCTGTGAGGAATCATGCTGCTCAGCTGGCAATAATCAAGCAGCTGAGCAGGCAGGAATTACGCAGCACAGCTGGCAATTGTCAAGCAGATGACAGGCAGGAATCGTGCAGCTCAGCTGGCAATTGTCAAGCAGATGAGCAGACAGTAATCACGCAGCTCAGCAGGCCCAGATCACGTGACTGAGCATGCACTGTTCACGTGGCTGATCATACACTGATCACGTGATTGATCATGCACTGATCACTTGGATATCATGCACTGATCACGTGGCTGATCATACACTGTTCACGTGTCTGACCATGCACTGATCACGTGGCTGATCATACACTGCTCACGTAACTGATCATGCACTGATCACGTGGCTATCATGCACTGATCACGTGGCTGAACATGCACTGTTCACGTGGCTGATCACACACCTGTCACGTGACATATCATGCACTGATCACGTGGAACTCATGCACTGATCACGTGGCTGATCATACTCTGCTCACGAAACTCATCATGCACACATCACGTGGCTATCATGCACTGCTCACGTGGTTCGTCATGGAATGATCACGAAGCTACCATATACTGGTCACGTGACTGATCATGCACAGATCACGTAAATGATCATGCACTGTTCACGTGACTGATCATGTACTGATCACGTGACTGATCATGCACTGATCACGTGGCTATCATGCTCTGCTCACGTGGCTGATCATGCAACGATCACGTAGCAACCATGTACTGGTCACGTGACTGATCATGCACTGATCATGTAATTGATCATGCACTGATCACGTGGCTCATCATGCACTGATCCGTGGCTGATCACACACGTATCACGTGACTGATCATGCACTGATCACGTGACTAATCATGCACTGATCACGTGGCTATCATGCACTGATCACGTGGATATCATGCACTGATCACGTGGCTGATCACACACGTATCACGTGACTGATCATGCACTGATCACGTGGCTATCATGCACTGCTCACGTGGCTGATCATGCATGATCACGCAACTACCATGTACTGGTCACATGACTGATCATGCACTGATCACGTGACTGATCATGCAGTGATCACGTGGCTGTCATGCACTACTCACGTGGCTGATCATGCAATGATCATGTAGCTACCATGTACAGGTCACGTGAATGATCATACACCCATCAGGTGACTGATCATGCACTGATCACGTGGCTATCATGCACTGATCACTAGACTGATCATGCACTGATCACGTCTATATCATGCACTGATCACATGACTGCCCATGCACTGATCACGTGGATGATCATACACTAATCATGTGACAGATCATGCACTGATCACGTGGCTGATCATGCACTGACACTGTGACTGAGCATGGACTGATCACATGACTATCATGTAGTGATCACGTGACTTAATGGCGCTGATCATGTGACTGATCATGCACTGATCATGTTTGCTATCATACACTGATCATGTGCCTCTGGAGGCAATAAACAAAGAGCTGAGTAGGCACGAATCAGTCAGCAGGCAATAATCATGGAACTCAGCTGTGAGGAATCATGCTGCTCAGCTGGCAATAATCAAGCAGCTGAGCAGGCAGGAATTACGCAGCACAGCTGGCAATTGTCAAGCAGATGACAGGCAGGAATCGTGCAGCTCAGCTGGCAATTGTCAAGCAGATGAGCAGACAGTAATCACGCAGCTCAGCAGGCCCAGATCACGTGACTGAGCATGCACTGTTCACGTGGCTGATCATACACTGATCACGTGATTGATCATGCACTGATCACTTGGATATCATGCACTGATCACGTGGCTGATCATACACTGTTCACGTGTCTGACCATGCACTGATCACGTGGCTGATCATACACTGCTCACGTAACTGATCATGCACTGATCACGTGGCTATCATGCACTGATCACGTGGCTGAACATGCACTGTTCACGTGGCTGATCACACACCTGTCACGTGACATATCATGCACTGATCACGTGGAACTCATGCACTGATCACGTGGCTGATCATACTCTGCTCACGTAACTCATCATGCACACATCACGTGGCTATCATGCACTGCTCACGTGGTTCGTCATGGAATGATCACGAAGCTACCATATACTGGTCACGTGACTGATCATGCACAGATCACGTAAATGATCATGCACTGTTCACGTGACTGATCATGTACTGATCACGTGACTGATCATGCACTGATCACGTGGCTATCATGCTCTGCTCACGTGGCTGATCATGCAACGATCACGTAGCAACCATGTACTGGTCACGTGACTGATCATGCACTGATCATGTAATTGATCCTGCACTGATCACGTGGCTCATCATGCACTGATCCGTGGCTGATCACACACGTATCACGTGACTGATCATGCACTGATCACGTGACTAATCATGCACTGATCACGTGGCTATCATGCACTGATCACGTGGATATCATGCACTGATCACGTGGCTGATCACACACGTATCACCTGACTGATCATGCACTGATCACGTGGCTATCATGCACTGCTCACGTGGCTGATCATGCGATGATCACGCAACTACCATGTACTGGTCACATGACTGATCATGCACTGATCACGTGACTGATCATGCAGTGATCACGTGGCTGTCATGCACTACTCACGTGGCTGATCATGCAATGATCATGTAGCTACCATGTACAGGTCACGTGAATGATCATACACCCATCAGGTGACTGATCATGCACTGATCACGTGGCTATCATGCACTGATCACTAGACTGATCATGCACTGATCACGTCTATATCATGCACTGATCACATGACTGCCCATGCACTGATCACGTGGATGATCATACACTAATCATGTGACAGATCATGCACTGATCACGTGGCTGATCATGCACTGACACTGTGACTGAGCATGGACTGATCACATGACTATCATGTAGTGATCACGTGACTTAATGGCGCTGATCATGTGACTGATCATGCACTGATCATGTTTGCTATCATACACTGATCATGTGCCTCTGGAGGCAATAAACAAAGAGCTGAGTAGGCACGAATCAGTCAGCAGGCAATAATCATGGAACTCAGCTGTGAGGAATCATGCTGCTCAGCTGGCAATAATCAAGCAGCTGAGCAGGCAGGAATTACGCAGCACAGCTGGCAATTGTCAAGCAGATGACAGGCAGGAATCGTGCAGCTCAGCTGGCAATTGTCAAGCAGATGAGCAGACAGTAATCACGCAGCTCAGCAGGCCCAGATCACGTGACTGAGCATGCACTGTTCACGTGGCTGATCATACACTGATCACGTGATTGATCATGCACTGATCACTTGGATATCATGCACTGATCACGTGGCTGATCATACACTGTTCACGTGTCTGACCATGCACTGATCACGTGGCTGATCATACACTGCTCACGTAACTGATCATGCACTGATCACGTGGCTATCATGCACTGATCACGTGGCTGAACATGCACTGTTCACGTGGCTGATCACACACCTGTCACGTGACATATCATGCACTGATCACGTGGAACTCATGCACTGATCACGTGGCTGATCATACTCTGCTCACGTAACTCATCATGCACACATCACGTGGCTATCATGCACTGCTCACGTGGCTCGTCATGGAATGATCACGAAGCTACCATATACTGGTCACGTGACTGATCATGCACAGATCACGTAAATGATCATGCACTGTTCACGTGACTGATCATGTACTGATCACGTGACTGATCATGCACTGATCACGTGGCTATCATGCTCTGCTCACGTGGCTGATCATGCAACGATCACGTAGCAACCATGTACTGGTCACGTGACTGATCATGCACTGATCATGTAATTGATCCTGCACTGATCACGTGGCTCATCATGCACTGATCACGTGGCTGATCACACACGTATCACGTGACTGATCATGCACAGATCACGTGACTAATCATGCACTGATCACGTGGCTATCATGCACTGATCACGTGGATATCATGCACTGATCACGTGGCTGATCACACGTATCACGTGACTGATCATGCACTGATCACGTGGCTATCATGCACTGCTCACGTGGCTGATCATGCATGATCACGCAACTACCATGTACTGGTCACATGACTGATCATGCACTGATCACGTGACTGATCATGCACTGATCACGTGGCTGTCATGCACTACTCACGTGGCTGATCATGCAATGATCATGTAGCTACCATGTACAGGTCACGTGAATGATCATACACCCATCAGGTGACTGATCATGCACTGATCACGTGGCTATCATGCACTGATCACTAGACTGATCATGCACTGATCACGTCTATATCATGCACTGATCACATGACTGCCCATGCACTGATCACGTGGATGATCATACACTAATCATGTGACAGATCATGCACTGATCACGTGGCTGATCATGCACTGACACTGTGACTGAGCATGGACTGATCACATGACTATCATGTAGTGATCACGTGACTTAATGGCGCTGATCATGTGACTGATCATGCACTGATCATGTTTGCTATCATACACTGATCATGTGCCTCTGGAGGCAATAAACAAAGAGCTGAGTAGGCACGAATCAGTCAGCAGGCAATAATCATGGAACTCAGCTGTGAGGAATCATGCTGCTCAGCTGGCAATAATCAAGCAGCTGAGCAGGCAGGAATTACGCAGCACAGCTGGCAATTGTCAAGCAGATGACAGGCAGGAATCGTGCAGCTCAGCTGGCAATTGTCAAGCAGATGAGCAGACAGTAATCACGCAGCTCAGCAGGCCCAGATCACGTGACTGAGCATGCACTGTTCACGTGGCTGATCATACACTGATCACGTGATTGATCATGCACTGATCACTTGGATATCATGCACTGATCACGTGGCTGATCATACACTGTTCACGTGTCTGACCATGCACTGATCACGTGGCTGATCATACACTGCTCACGTAACTGATCATGCACTGATCACGTGGCTATCATGCACTGATCACGTGGCTGATCATGCACTGTTCACGTGGCTGATCACACACTGTCACGTGACATATCATGCACTGATCACGTGGAACTCATGCACTGATCACGTGGCTGATCATACTCTGCTCACGTAACTGATCATGCACACATCACGTGGCTATCATGCACTGCTCACGTGGCTGATCATGCATGATCACGCAGCTACCATGTACTGGTCACATGACTGATCATGCACTGATCACGTGACTGATCATGCACTGATCACGTGGCTATCATGCACTACTCACGTGGCTGATCATGCAATGATCATGTAGCTACCATGTACAGGTCACGTGAATGATCATACACCCATCAGGTGACTGATCATGCACTGATCACGTGGCTATCATGCACTGATCACTAGACTGATCATGCACTGATCACGTCTATATCATGCACTGATCACATGACTGCCCATGCACTGATCACGTGGATGATCATACACTAATCATGTGACAGATCATGCACTGATCACGTGGCTGATCATGCACTGATACTGTGACTGAGCATGGACTGATCACATGACTATCATGTAGTGATCACGTGACTTAATGGCGCTGATCATGTGACTGATCATGCACTGATCATGTTTGCTATCATACACTGATCATGTGCCTCTGGAGGCAATAAACAAAGAGCTGAGTAGGCACGAATCAGTCAGCAGGCAATAATCATGGAACTCAGCTGTGAGGAATCATGCTGCTCAGCTGGCAATAATCAAGCAGCTGAGCAGGCAGGAATTACGCAGCACAGCTGGCAATTGTCAAGCAGATGACAGGCAGGAATCGTGCAGCTCAGCTGGCAATTGTCAAGCAGATGAGCAGACAGTAATCACGCAGCTCAGCAGGCCCAGATCACGTGACTGAGCATGCACTGTTCACGTGGCTGATCATACACTGATCACGTGATTGATCATGCACTGATCACTTGGATATCATGCACTGATCACGTGGCTGATCATACACTGTTCACGTGTCTGACCATGCACTGATCACGTGGCTGATCATACACTGCTCACGTAACTGATCATGCACTGATCACGTGGCTATCATGCACTGATCACGTGGCTGAACATGCACTGTTCACGTGGCTGATCACACACCTGTCACGTGA
Organism: Bos javanicus; assembly: GCF_032452875.1. Classification (NCBI taxonomy): domain Eukaryota; kingdom Metazoa; phylum Chordata; class Mammalia; order Artiodactyla; family Bovidae; genus Bos; species Bos javanicus. The sequence continues at coordinate 13,790 of NW_026894585.1, forward strand.
CATATCATGCACTGATCACGTGGAACTCATGCACTGATCACGTGGCTGATCATACTCTGCTCACGTAACTCATCATGCACACATCACGTGGCTATCATGCACTGCTCACGTGGCTCGTCATGGAATGATCACGAAGCTACCATATACTGGTCACGTGACTGATCATGCACAGATCACGTAAATGATCATGCACTGTTCACGTGACTGATCATGTACTGATCACGTGACTGATCATGCACTGATCACGTGGCTATCATGCACTGCTCACGTGGCTGATCATGCAACGATCACGTAGCAACCATGTACTGGTCACGTGACTGATCATGCACTGATCACGTAATTGATCATGCACTGATCACGTGGCTCATCATGCACTGATCACGTGGCTGATCACACACGTATCACGTGACTGATCATGCACTGATCACGTGACTAATCATGCACTGATCACGTGGCTATCATGCACTGATCACGTGGATATCATGCACTGATCACGTGGCTGATCACACACGTATCACCTGACTGATCATGCACTGATCACGTGGCTATCATGCACTGCTCACGTGGCTGATCATGATGATCACGCAACTACCATGTACTGGTCACATGACTGATCATGCACTGATCACGTGACTGATCATGCACTGATCACGTGGCTGTCATGCACTACTCACGTGGCTGATCATGCAATGATCATGTAGCTACCATGTACAGGTCACGTGAATGATCATACACCCATCAGGTGACTGATCATGCACTGATCACGTGGCTATCATGCACTGATCACTAGACTGATCATGCACTGATCACGTCTATATCATGCACTGATCACATGACTGCCCATGCACTGATCACGTGGATGATCATACACTAATCATGTGACAGATCATGCACTGATCACGTGGCTGATCATGCACTGACACTGTGACTGAGCATGGACTGATCACATGACTATCATGTAGTGATCACGTGACTTAATGGCGCTGATCATGTGACTGATCATGCACTGATCATGTTTGCTATCATACACTGATCATGTGCCTCTGGAGGCAATAAACAAAGAGCTGAGTAGGCACGAATCAGTCAGCAGGCAATAATCATGGAACTCAGCTGTGAGGAATCATGCTGCTCAGCTGGCAATAATCAAGCAGCTGAGCAGGCAGGAATTACGCAGCACAGCTGGCAATTGTCAAGCAGATGACAGGCAGGAATCGTGCAGCTCAGCTGGCAATTGTCAAGCAGATGAGCAGACAGTAATCACGCAGCTCAGCAGGCCCAGATCACGTGACTGAGCATGCACTGTTCACGTGGCTGATCATACACTGATCACGTGATTGATCATGCACTGATCACTTGGATATCATGCACTGATCACGTGGCTGATCATACACTGTTCACGTGTCTGACCATGCACTGATCACGTGGCTGATCATACACTGCTCACGTAACTGATCATGCACTGATCACGTGGCTATCATGCACTGATCACGTGGCTGAACATGCACTGTTCACGTGGCTGATCACACACCTGTCACGTGACATATCATGCACTGATCACGTGGAACTCATGCACTGATCACGTGGCTGATCATACTCTGCTCACGAAACTCATCATGCACACATCACGTGGCTATCATGCACTGCTCACGTGGCTCGTCATGGAATGATCACGAAGCTACCATATACTGGTCACGTGACTGATCATGCACAGATCACGTAAATGATCATGCACTGTTCACGTGACTGATCATGTACTGATCACGTGACTGATCATGCACTGATCACGTGGCTATCATGCTCTGCTCACGTGGCTGATCATGCAACGATCACGTAGCAACCATGTACTGGTCACGTGACTGATCATGCACTGATCATGTAATTGATCATGCACTGATCACGTGGCTCATCATGCACTGATCCGTGGCTGATCACACACGTATCACGTGACTGATCATGCACAGATCACGTGACTAATCATGCACTGATCACGTGGCTATCATGCACTGATCACGTGGATATCATGCACTGATCACGTGGCTGATCACACACGTATCACGTGACTGATCATGCACTGATCACGTGGCTATCATGCACTGCTCACGTGGCTGATCATGCATGATCACGCAACTACCATGTACTGGTCACATGACTGATCATGCACTGATCACGTGACTGATCATGCAGTGATCACGTGGCTGTCATGCACTACTCACGTGGCTGATCATGCAATGATCATGTAGCTACCATGTACAGGTCACGTGAATGATCATACACCCATCAGGTGACTGATCATGCACTGATCACGTGGCTATCATGCACTGATCACTAGACTGATCATGCACTGATCACGTCTATATCATGCACTGATCACATGACTGCCCATGCACTGATCACGTGGATGATCATACACTAATCATGTGACAGATCATGCACTGATCACGTGGCTGATCATGCACTGACACTGTGACTGAGCATGGACTGATCACATGACTATCATGTAGTGATCACGTGACTTAATGGCGCTGATCATGTGACTGATCATGCACTGATCATGTTTGCTATCATACACTGATCATGTGCCTCTGGAGGCAATAAACAAAGAGCTGAGTAGGCACGAATCAGTCAGCAGGCAATAATCATGGAACTCAGCTGTGAGGAATCATGCTGCTCAGCTGGCAATAATCAAGCAGCTGAGCAGGCAGGAATTACGCAGCACAGCTGGCAATTGTCAAGCAGATGACAGGCAGGAATCGTGCAGCTCAGCTGGCAATTGTCAAGCAGATGAGCAGACAGTAATCACGCAGCTCAGCAGGCCCAGATCACGTGACTGAGCATGCACTGTTCACGTGGCTGATCATACACTGATCACGTGATTGATCATGCACTGATCACTTGGATATCATGCACTGATCACGTGGCTGATCATACACTGTTCACGTGTCTGACCATGCACTGATCACGTGGCTGATCATACACTGCTCACGTAACTGATCATGCACTGATCACGTGGCTATCATGCACTGATCACGTGGCTGAACATGCACTGTTCACGTGGCTGATCACACACCTGTCACGTGACATATCATGCACTGATCACGTGGAACTCATGCACTGATCACGTGGCTGATCATACTCTGCTCACGTAACTCATCATGCACACATCACGTGGCTATCATGCACTGCTCACGTGGCTCGTCATGGAATGATCACGAAGCTACCATATACTGGTCACGTGACTGATCATGCACAGATCACGTAAATGATCATGCACTGTTCACGTGACTGATCATGTACTGATCACGTGACTGATCATGCACTGATCACGTGGCTATCATGCTCTGCTCACGTGGCTGATCATGCAACGATCACGTAGCAACCATGTACTGGTCACGTGACTGATCATGCACTGATCATGTAATTGATCATGCACTGATCACGTGGCTCATCATGCACTGATCCGTGGCTGATCACACTATCACGTGACTGATCATGCACAGATCACGTGACTAATCATGCACTGATCACGTGGCTATCATGCACTGATCACGTGGATATCATGCACTGATCACGTGGCTGATCACACACTATCACCTGACTGATCATGCACTGATCACGTGGCTATCATGCACTGCTCACGTGGCTGATCATGCATGATCACGCAACTACCATGTACTGGTCACATGACTGATCATGCACTGATCACGTGACTGATCATGCAGTGATCACGTGGCTGTCATGCACTACTCACGTGGCTGATCATGCAATGATCATGTAGCTACCATGTACAGGTCACGTGAATGATCATACACCCATCAGGTGACTGATCATGCACTGATCACGTGGCTATCATGCACTGATCACTAGACTGATCATGCACTGATCACGTCTATATCATGCACTGATCACATGACTGCCCATGCACTGATCACGTGGATGATCATACACTAATCATGTGACAGATCATGCACTGATCACGTGGCTGATCATGCACTGACACTGTGACTGAGCATGGACTGATCACATGACTATCATGTAGTGATCACGTGACTTAATGGCGCTGATCATGTGACTGATCATGCACTGATCATGTTTGCTATCATACACTGATCATGTGCCTCTGGAGGCAATAAACAAAGAGCTGAGTAGGCACGAATCAGTCAGCAGGCAATAATCATGGAACTCAGCTGTGAGGAATCATGCTGCTCAGCTGGCAATAATCAAGCAGCTGAGCAGGCAGGAATTACGCAGCACAGCTGGCAATTGTCAAGCAGATGACAGGCAGGAATCGTGCAGCTCAGCTGGCAATTGTCAAGCAGATGAGCAGACAGTAATCACGCAGCTCAGCAGGCCCAGATCACGTGACTGAGCATGCACTGTTCACGTGGCTGATCATACACTGATCACGTGATTGATCATGCACTGATCACTTGGATATCATGCACTGATCACGTGGCTGATCATACACTGTTCACGTGTCTGACCATGCACTGATCACGTGGCTGATCATACACTGCTCACGTAACTGATCATGCACTGATCACGTGGCTATCATGCACTGATCACGTGGCTGAACATGCACTGTTCACGTGGCTGATCACACACCTGTCACGTGACATATCATGCACTGATCACGTGGAACTCATGCACTGATCACGTGGCTGATCATACTCTGCTCACGAAACTCATCATGCACACATCACGTGGCTATCATGCACTGCTCACGTGGCTCGTCATGGAATGATCACGAAGCTACCATATACTGGTCACGTGACTGATCATGCACAGATCACGTAAATGATCATGCACTGTTCACGTGACTGATCATGTACTGATCACGTGACTGATCATGCACTGATCACGTGGCTATCATGCTCTGCTCACGTGGCTGATCATGCAACGATCACGTAGCAACCATGTACTGGTCACGTGACTGATCATGCACTGATCATGTAATTGATCCTGCACTGATCACGTGGCTCATCATGCACTGATCACGTGGCTGATCACACACGTATCACGTGACTGATCATGCACTGATCACGTGACTAATCATGCACTGATCACGTGGCTATCATGCACTGATCACGTGGATATCATGCACTGATCACGTGGCTGATCACACACGTATCACCTGACTGATCATGCACTGATCACGTGGCTATCATGCACTGCTCACGTGGCTGATCATGCATGATCACGCAACTACCATGTACTGGTCACATGACTGATCATGCACTGATCACGTGACTGATCATGCACTGATCACGTGGCTGTCATGCACTACTCACGTGGCTGATCATGCAATGATCATGTAGCTACCATGTACAGGTCACGTGAATGATCATACACCCATCAGGTGACTGATCATGCACTGATCACGTGGCTATCATGCACTGATCACTAGACTGATCATGCACTGATCACGTCTATATCATGCACTGATCACATGACTGCCCATGCACTGATCACGTGGATGATCATACACTAATCATGTGACAGATCATGCACTGATCACGTGGCTGATCATGCACTGACACTGTGACTGAGCATGGACTGATCACATGACTATCATGTAGTGATCACGTGACTTAATGGCGCTGATCATGTGACTGATCATGCACTGATCATGTTTGCTATCATACACTGATCATGTGCCTCTGGAGGCAATAAACAAAGAGCTGAGTAGGCACGAATCAGTCAGCAGGCAATAATCATGGAACTCAGCTGTGAGGAATCATGCTGCTCAGCTGGCAATAATCAAGCAGCTGAGCAGGCAGGAATTACGCAGCACAGCTGGCAATTGTCAAGCAGATGACAGGCAGGAATCGTGCAGCTCAGCTGGCAATTGTCAAGCAGATGAGCAGACAGTAATCACGCAGCTCAGCAGGCCCAGATCACGTGACTGAGCATGCACTGTTCACGTGGCTGATCATACACTGATCACGTGATTGATCATGCACTGATCACTTGGATATCATGCACTGATCACGTGGCTGATCATACACTGTTCACGTGTCTGACCATGCACTGATCACGTGGCTGATCATACACTGCTCACGTAACTGATCATGCACTGATCACGTGGCTATCATGCACTGATCACGTGGCTGAACATGCACTGTTCACGTGGCTGATCACACACCTGTCACGTGACATATCATGCACTGATCACGTGGAACTCATGCACTGATCACGTGGCTGATCATACTCTGCTCACGTAACTCATCATGCACACATCACGTGGCTATCATGCACTGCTCACGTGGCTCGTCATGGAATGATCACGGCTACCATATACTGGTCACGTGACTGATCATGCACAGATCACGTAAATGATCATGCACTGTTCACGTGACTGATCATGTACTGATCACGTGACTGATCATGCACTGATCACGTGGCTATCATGCTCTGCTCACGTGGCTGATCATGCAACGATCACGTAGCAACCATGTACTGGTCACGTGACTGATCATGCACTGATCATGTAATTGATCATGCACTGATCACGTGGCTCATCATGCACTGATCCGTGGCTGATCACACACGTATCACGTGACTGGTCATGCACAGATCACGTGACTAATCATGCACTGATCACGTGGCTATCATGCACTGATCACGTGGATATCATGCACTGATCACGTGGCTGATCACACACGTATCACCTGACTGATCATGCACTGATCACGTGGCTATCATGCACTGCTCACGTGGCTGATCATGCATGATCACGCAACTACCATGTACTGGTCACATGACTGATCATGCACTGATCACGTGACTGATCATGCAGTGATCACGTGGCTGTCATGCACTACTCACGTGGCTGATCATGCAATGATCATGTAGCTACCATGTACAGGTCACGTGAATGATCATACACCCATCAGGTGACTGATCATGCACTGATCACGTGGCTATCATGCACTGATCACTAGACTGATCATGCACTGATCACGTCTATATCATGCACTGATCACATGACTGCCCATGCACTGATCACGTGGATGATCATACACTAATCATGTGACAGATCATGCACTGATCACGTGGCTGATCATGCACTGACACTGTGACTGAGCATGGACTGATCACATGACTATCATGTAGTGATCACGTGACTTAATGGCGCTGATCATGTGACTGATCATGCACTGATCATGTTTGCTATCATACACTGATCATGTGCCTCTGGAGGCAATAAACAAAGAGCTGAGTAGGCACGAATCAGTCAGCAGGCAATAATCATGGAACTCAGCTGTGAGGAATCATGCTGCTCAGCTGGCAATAATCAAGCAGCTGAGCAGGCAGGAATTACGCAGCACAGCTGGCAATTGTCAAGCAGATGACAGGCAGGAATCGTGCAGCTCAGCTGGCAATTGTCAAGCAGATGAGCAGACAGTAATCACGCAGCTCAGCAGGCCCAGATCACGTGACTGAGCATGCACTGTTCACGTGGCTGATCATACACTGATCACGTGATTGATCATGCACTGATCACTTGGATATCATGCACTGATCACGTGGCTGATCATACACTGTTCACGTGTCTGACCATGCACTGATCACGTGGCTGATCATACACTGCTCACGTAACTGATAATGCACTTATCACGTGGCTATCATGCACTGATCACGTGGCTGAACATGCACTGTTCACGTGGCTGATCACACACCTGTCACGTGACATATCATGCACTGATCACCTGGAACTCATGCACTGATCACGTGGCTGATCATACTCTGCTCACGAAACTCATCATGCACACATCACGTGGCTATCATGCACTGCTCACGTGGCTCGTCATGGAATGATCACGAAGCTACCATATACTGGTCACGTGACTGATCATGCACAGATCACGTAAATGATCATGCACTGTTCACGTGACTGATCATGTACTGATCACGTGACTGATCATGCACTGATCACGTGGCTATCATGCTCTGCTCACGTGGCTGATCATGCAACGATCACGTAGCAACCATGTACTGGTCACGTGACTGATCATGCACTGATCATGTAATTGATCCTGCACTGATCACGTGGCTCATCATGCACTGATCCGTGGCTGATCACACACGTATCACGTGACTGATCATGCACTGATCCGTGACTAATCATGCACTGATCACGTGGCTATCATGCACTGATCACGTGGATATCATGCACTGATCACGTGGCTGATCACACACGTATCACCTGACTGATCATGCACTGATCGCGTGGCTATCATGCACTGCTCACGTGGCTGATCATGCGATGATCACGCAACTACCATGTACTGGTCACATGACTGATCATGCACTGATCACGTGACTGATCATGCACTGATCACGTGGCTGTCATGCACTACTCACGTGGCTGATCATGCAATGATCATGTGGCTACCATGTACAGGTCACGTGAATGATCATACACCCATCAGGTGACTGACCATGCACTGATCACGTGGCTATCATGCACTGATCACTAGACTGATCATGCACTGATCACGTCTATATCATGCACTGATCACATGACTGCCCATGCACTGGTCACGTGGATGATCATACACTAATCATGTGACAGATCATGCACTGATCACGTGGCTGATCATGCACTGACACTGTGACTGAGCATGGACTGATCACATGACTATCATGCAGTGATCACGTGACTTAATGGCGCTGATCATGTGACTGATCATGCACTGATCATGTTTGCTATCATACACTGATCATGTGCCTCTGGAGGCAATAAACAAAGAGCTGAGTAGGCACGAATCAGTCAGCAGGCAATAATCATGGAACTCAGCTGTGAGGAATCATGCTGCTCAGCTGGCTATAATCAAGCAGCTGAGCAGGCAGGAATTACGCAGCACAGCTGACAATTGTCAAGCAGATGACAGGCAGGAATCGTGCAGCTCAGCTGGCAATTGTCAAGCAGATGAGCAGACAGTAATCACGCAGCTCAGCAGGCCCAGATCACGTGACTGAGCATGCACTGTTCACGTGGCTGATCATACACTGATCACGTGATTGATCATGCACTGATCACTTGGATATCATGCACTGATCGCGTGGCTGATCATACACTGTTCACGTGTCTGACCATGCACTGATCACGTGGCTGATCATACACTGCTCACGTAACTGATAATGCACTTATCACGTGGCTATCATGCACTGATCACGTGGCTGAACATGCACTGTTCACGTGGCTGATCACACACCTGTCACGTGACATATCATGCACTGATCACCTGGAACTCATGCACTGATCACGTGGCTGATCATACTCTGCTCACGAAACTCATCATGCACACATCACGTGGCTATCATGCACTGCTCACGTGGCTCGTCATGGAATGATCACGTAGCTACCATATACTGGTCACGTGACTGATCATGCACAGATCACGTAAATGATCATGCACTGTTCACGTGACTGATCATGTACTGATCACGTGGCTGATCATGCACTGATCACGTGGCTATCATGCTCTGCTCACGTGGCTGATCATGCAACGATCACGTGGCAACCATGTACTGGTCACGTGACTGATCATGCACTGATCATGTAATTGATCATGCACTGATCACGTGGCTCATCATGCACTGATCACGTGGCTGATCACACACGTATCACGTGACTGATCATGCACAGATCACGTGACTAATCATGCACTGATCACGTGGCTATCATGCACTGATCACGTGGATATCATGCACTGATCACGTGGCTGATCACACACGTATCACCTGACTGATCATGCACTGATCACGTGGCTATCATGCACTGCTCACGTGGCTGATCATGCATGATCACGCAACTACCATGTACTGGTCACATGACTGATCATGCACTGATCACGTGACTGATCATGCAGTGATCACGTGGCTGTCATGCACTTCTCACGTGGCTGATCATGCAATGATCATGTAGCTACCATGTACAGGTCACGTGAATGATCATACACCCATCAGGTGACTGATCATGCACTGATCACGTGGCTATCATGCACTGATCACTAGACTGATCATGCACTGATCACGTCTATATCATGCACTGATCACATGACTGCCCATGCACTGATCACGTGGATGATCATACACTAATCATGTGACAGATCATGCACTGATCACGTGGCTGATCATGCACTGACACTGTGACTGAGCATGGACTGATCACATGACTATCATGTAGTGATCACGTGACTTAATGGCGCTGATCATGTGACTGATCATGCACTGATCATGTTTGCTATCATACACTGATCATGTGCCTCTGGAGGCAATAAACAAAGAGCTGAGTAGGCACGAATCAGTCAGCAGGCAATAATCATGGAACTCAGCTGTGAGGAATCATGCTGCTCAGCTGGCAATAATCAAGCAGCTGAGCAGGCAGGAATTACGCAGCACAGCTGGCAATTGTCAAGCAGATGACAGGCAGGAATCGTGCAGCTCAGCTGGCAATTGTCAAGCAGATGAGCAGACAGTAATCACGCAGCTCAGCAGGCCCAGATCACGTGACTGAGCATGCACTGTTCACGTGGCTGATCATACACTGATCACGTGATTGATCATGCACTGATCACTTGGATATCATGCACTGATCACGTGGCTGATCATACACTGTTCACGTGTCTGACCATGCACTGATCACGTGGCTGATCATACACTGCTCACGTAACTGATCATGCACTGATCGCGTGGCTATCATGCACTGATCACGTGGCTGAACATGCACTGTTCACGTGGCTGATCACACACCTGTCACGTGACATATCATGCACTGATCACCTGGAACTCATGCACTGATCACGTGGCTGATCATACTCTGCTCACGTAACTCATCATGCACATCACGTGGCTATCATGCACTGCTCACGTGGCTCGTCATGGAATGATCATGGCTACCATATACTGGTCACGTGACTGATCATGCACAGATCACGTAAATGATCATGCACTGTTCACGTGACTGATCATGTACTGATCACGTGACTGATAATGCACTGATCACGTGGCTATCATGCACTGCTCACGTGGCTGATCATGCAACGATCACGTAGCAACCATGTACTGGTCACGTGACTGATCATGCACTGATCACGTAATTGATCCTGCACTGATCACGTGGCTCATCATGCACTGATCACGTGGCTGATCACACGTATCACGTGACTGATCATGCACTGATCACGTGACTAATCATGCACTGATCACGTGGCTATCATGCACTGATCACGTGGATATCATGCACTGATCACGTGGCTGATCACACGTCACGTGACTGATCATGCACTGATCACGTGGCTATCATGCACTGCTCACGTGGCTGATCATGCATGATCACGCAACTACCATGTACTGGTCACATGACTGATCATGCACTGATCACGTGACTGATCATGCACTGATCACGTGGCTGTCATGCACTACTCACGTGGCTGATCATGCAATGATCATGTAGCTACCATGTACAGGTCACATGAATGATCATACACCCATCAGGTGACTGACCATGCACTGATCACGTGGCTATCATGCACTGATCACTAGACTGATCATGCACTGATCACGTCTATATCATGCACTGATCACATGACTGCCCATGCACTGGTCACGTGGATGATCATACACTAATCATGTGACAGATCATGCACTGATCACGTGGCTGATCATGCACTGACACGTGACTGAGCATGGACTGATCACATGACTATCATGTAGTGATCACGTGACTTAATGGCGCTGATCATGTGACTGATCATGCACTGATCATGTTTGCTATCATACACTGATCATGTGCCTCTGGAGGCAATAAACAAAGAGCTGAGTAGGCACGAATCAGTCAGCAGGCAATAATCATGGAACTCAGCTGTGAGGAATCATGCTGCTCAGCTGGCAATAATCAAGCAGCTGAGCAGGCAGGAATTACGCAGCACAGCTGGCAATTATCAAGCAGATGACAGGCAGGAATCGTGCAGCTCAGCTGGCAATTGTCAAGCAGATGAGCAGACAGTAATCACGCAGCTCAGCAGGCCCAGATCACGTGACTGAGCATGCACTGTTCACGTGGCTGATCATACACTGATCACGTGATTGATCATGCACTGATCACGTGGATATCATGCACTGATCACGTGGCTGATCATACACTGATCACGTGTCTGATCATGCACTGATCACGTGGCTGATCATGCACTGATCACGTGGCTGATCATGCACTGATCACGTGGCTGATCATACACTGCGTGACATATCATGCACTGATCACGTGGACTCATGCACTGATCACGTGGCTGATCATGCACTGATCACGTAACTGATCATGCACTGATCACGTGGCTATCATGCACTGATCACGTGGCTGATCATGCAATGATCACGTAGCTACCATGCACTGGTCACGTGACTGATCATGCACTGATCACGTGGCTGATCATGCACTGATCACGTGACTGATCATGTACTGATCACGTGACTGATCATGCACTGATCACGTGGCTGATCATGCACTGATCACGTGGCTGATCATGCACTGATCACGTATCTGATCATGCACTGATCACGTCTATATCATGCACTGATCACATGACTGCCCATGCACTGGTCACGTGGATGATCATACACTAATCATGTGACAGATCATGCACTGATCACGTGGCTGATCATGCACTGACACTGTGACTGAGCATGGACTGATCACATGACTATCGGGTAGTGATCACGTGACTTAATGGCGCTGATCATGTGACTGATCATGCACTGATCATGTTTGCTATCATACACTGATCATGTGCCTCTGGAGGCAATAAACAAAGAGCTGAGTAGGCACGAATCAGTCAGCAGGCAAGAATCATGGAACTCAGCTGTGAGGAATCATGCTGCTCAGCTGGCAATAATCAAGCAGCTGAGCAGGCAGGAATTACGCAGCACAGCTGGCAATTGTCAAGCAGATGACAGGCAGGAATCGTGCAGCTCAGCTGGCAATTGTCAAGCAGATGAGCAGACAGTAATCACGCAGCTCAGCAGGCCCAGATCACGTGACTGAGCATGCACTGTTCACGTGGCTGATCATACACCGATCACGTGATTGATCATGCACTGATCACTTGGAGATCATGCACTGATCACGTGGCTGATCATACACTGTTCACGTGTCTGACCATGCACTGATCACGTGGCTGATCATGCACTGCTCACGTAACTGATAATGCACTTATCACGTGGCTATCATGCACTGATCACGTGGCTGAACATGCACTGTTCACGTGGCTGATCACACACCTGTCACGTGACATATCATGCACTGATCACGTGGCACTCATGCACTGATCACGTGGCTGATCATACTCTGCTCACGTAACTCATCATGCACACATCACGTGGCTATCATGCACTGCTCACGTGGCTAGTCATGGAATGATCACGTAGCTACCATATACTGGTCACGTGACTGATCATGCACTGATCACGTAAATGATCATGCACTGTTCACGTGACTGATCATGTACTGATCACGTGACTGATCATGCACTGATCACGTGGCTATCATGCACTGCTCACGTGGCTGATCATGCAGCGATCACGTAGCAACCATGTACTGGTCACGTGACTGATCATGCACTGATCACGTAATTGATCATGCACTGATCACGTGGCTCATCATGCACTGATCACGTGGCTGATCACACACGTATCACGCGACTGATCATGCACTGATCCCGTGACTAATCATGCACTGATCACGTGGCTATCATGCACTGATCACGTGGATATCATGCACTGATCACGTGGCTGATCACACACTATCACGTGACTGATCATGCACTGATCACGTGGCTATCATGCACTGCTCACGTGGCTGATCATGCATGATCACGCAACTACCATGTACTGGTCACATGACTGATCATGCACTGATCACGTGACTGATCATGCAGTGATCACGTGGCTGTCATGCACTACTCACGTGGCTGATCATGCAATGATCATGTAGCTACCATGTACAGGTCACGTGAATGATCATACACCCATCAGGTGACTGACCATGCACTGATCACGTGGCTATCATGCACTGATCACTAGACTGATCATGCACTGATCACGTCTATATCATGCACTGATCACATGACTGCCCATGCACTGGTCACGTGGATGATCATGCACTAATCATGTGACAGATCATGCACTGATCACGTGGCTGATCATGCACTGACACTGTGACTGAGCATGGACTGATCACATGACTATCGTGTAGTGATCACGTGACTTAATGGCGCTGATCATGTGACTGATCATGCACTGATCATGTTTGCTATCATACACTGATCATGTGCCTCTGGAGGCAATAAACAAAGAGCTGAGTAGGCACGAATCAGTCAGCAGGCAATAATCATGGAACTCAGCTGTGAGGAATCATGCTGCTCAGCTGGCAATAATCAAGCAGCTGAGCAGGCAGGAATTACGCAGCACAGCTGACAATTGTCAAGCAGATGACAGGCAGGAATCGTGCAGCTCAGCTGGCAATTGTCAAGCAGATGAGCAGACAGTAATCACGCAGCTCAGCAGGCCCAGATCACGTGACTGAGCATGCACTGTTCACGTGGCTGATCATACACTGATCACGTGATTGATCATGCACTGATCACTTGGATATCATGCACTGATCACGTGGCTGATCATACACTGTTCGCGTGTCTGACCATGCACTGATCACGTGGCTGATCATACACTGCTCACGTAACTGATCATGCACTGATCACGTGGCTATCATGCACTGATCACGTGGCTGAACATGCACTGTTCACGTGGCTGATCACACACCTGTCACGTGACATATCATGCACTGATCACCTGGAACTCATGCACTGATCACGTGGCTGATCATACTCTGCTCACGAAACTCATCATGCACACATCACGTGGCTATCATGCACTGCTCACGTGGCTCGTCATGGAATGATCACGAAGCTACCATATGCTGGTCACGTGACTGATCATGCACAGATCACGTAAATGATCATGCACTGTTCACGTGACTGATCATGTACTGATCACGTGACTGATCATGCACTGATCGCGTGGCTATCATGCTCTGCTCACGTGGCTGATCATGCAACGATCGCGTAGCAACCATGTACTGGTCACGTGACTGATCATGCACTGATCATGTAATTGATCATGCACTGATCACGTGGCTCATCACGCACTGATCCGTGGCTGATCACACACGTATCACGTGACTGATCATGCACTGATCACGTGACTAATCATGCACTGATCACGTGGCTATCATGCACTGATCACGTGGATATCATGCACTGATCACGTGGCTGATCACACTATCACCTGACTGATCATGCACTGATCACGTGGCTATCATGCACTGCTCACGTGGCTGATCATGCGATGATCACGCAACTACCATGTACTGGTCACATGACTGATCATGCACTGATCACGTGACTGATCATGCAGTGATCACGTGGCTGTCATGCACTACTCACGTGGCTGATCATGCAATGATCATGTAGCTACCATGTACAGGTCACGTGAATGATCATACACCCATCAGGTGACTGACCATGCACTGATCACGTGGCTATCATGCACTGATCACTAGACTGATCATGCACTGATCACGTCTATATCATGCACTGATCACATGACTGCCCATGCACTGATCACGTGGATGATCATACACTAATCATGTGACAGATCATGCACTGATCACGTGGCTGATCATGCACTGACACTGTGACTGAGCATGGACTGATCACATGACTATCGTGTAGTGATCATGTGACTTAATGGCGCTGATCATGTGACTGATCATGCACTGATCATGTTTGCTATCATACACTGATCATGTGCCTCTGGAGGCAATAAACAAAGAGCTGAGTAGGCACGAATCAGTCAGCAGGCAATAATCATGGAACTCAGCTGTGAGGAATCATGCTGCTCAGCTGGCAATAATCAAGCAGCTGAGCAGGCAGGAATTACGCAGCACAGCTGGCAATTGTCAAGCAGATGACAGGCAGGAATCGTGCAGCTCAGCTGGCAATTGTCAAGCAGATGAGCAGACAGTAATCACGCAGCTCAGCAGGCCCAGATCACGTGACTGAGCATGCACTGTTCACGTGGCTGATCATACACTGATCACGTGATTGATCATGCACTGATCACTTGGATATCATGCACTGATCACGTGGCTGATCATACACTGTTCACGTGTCTGACCATGCACTGATCACGTGGCTGATCACACACTGCTCACGTAACTGATAATGCACTTATCACGTGGCTATCATGCACTGATCACGTGGCTGAACATGCACTGTTCACGTGGCTGATCACACACCTGTCACGTGACATATCATGCACTGATCACGTGGAACTCATGCACTGATCACGTGGCTGATCATACTCTGCTCACGAAACTCATCATGCACACATCACGTGGCTATCATGCACTGCTCACGTGGTTCGTCATGGAATGATCACGGCTACCATATACTGGTCACGTGACTGATCATGCACAGATCACGTAAATGATCATGCACTGTTCACGTGACTGATCATGTACTGATCACGTGACTGATCATGCACTGATCACGTGGCTATCATGCTCTGCTCACGTGGCTGATCATGCACGATCACGTAGCAACCATGTACTGGTCACGTGACTGATCATGCACTGATCACGTAATTGATCCTGCACTGATCACGTGGCTCATCACGCACTGATCCGTGGCTGATCACACACGTATCACGTGACTGGTCATGCACAGATCACGTGACTGATCATGCACTGATCACGTGGCTATCATGCACTGATCACGTGGATATCATGCACTGATCACGTGGCTGATCACACACGTATCTCCTGACTGATCATGCACTGATCACGTGGCTATCATGCACTGATCACGTGGCTGATCATGCGATGATCACGCAACTACCATGTACTGGTCACATGACTGATCATGCACTGATCACGTGACTGATCATGCACTGATCACGTGGCTGTCATGCACTACTCACGTGGCTGATCATGCAATGATCATGTAGCTACCATGTACAGGTCACGTGAATGATCATACACCCATCAGGTGACTGACCATGCACTGATCACGTGGCTATCATGCACTGATCACTAGACTGATCATGCACTGATCACGTCTATATCATGCACTGATCACATGACTGCCCATGCACTGGTCACGTGGATGATCATACACTAATCATGTGACAGATCATGCACTGATCACGTGGCTGATCATGCACTGACACTGTGACTGAGCATGGACTGATCACATGACTATCGTGTAGTGATCACGTGACTTAATGGCGCTGATCATGTGACTGATCATGCACTGATCATGTTTGCTATCATACACTGATCATGTGCCTCTGGAGGCAATAAGCAAAGAGCTGAGTAGGCACGAATCAGTCAGCAGGCAATAATCATGGAACTCAGCTGTGAGGAATCATGCTGCTCAGCTGGCAATAATCAAGCAGCTGAGCAGGCAGGAATTACGCAGCACAGCTGACAATTGTCAAGCAGATGACAGGCAGGAATCGTGCAGCTCAGCTGGCAATTGTCAAGCAGATGAGCAGACAGTAATCACGCAGCTCAGCAGGCCCAGATCACGTGACTGAGCATGCACTGTTCACGTGGCTGATCATACACTGATCACGTGATTGATCATGCACTGATCACTTGGATATCATGCACTGATCACGTGGCTGATCATACACTGTTCACGTGTCTGATGCACTGATCACGTGGCTGATCATGCACTGATCACGTGGCTGATCATGCACTGATCACGTGGCTGATCACACACTGTCACGTGACATATCATGCACTGATCACGTGGAACTCATGCACTGATCACGTGGCTGATCATACTCTGCTCACGTAACTCATCATGCACTGATCACGTGGCTATCATGCACTGCTCACGTGGCTGTCATGGAATGATCACGTAGCTACCATATACTGGTCACGTGACTGATCATGCACTGATCACGTGACTGATCATGCACTGATCACGTGGCTGATCATGCACTATCACGTGACTGATCATGCACTGATCACGTGGCTATCATGCACTGCATCACGTGGCTGATCATGCACTGATCACGTGGCTATCATGCACTGATCACTGACTGATCATGCACTGATCACGTCTGATCATGCACTGATCACATGACTGCCCATGCACTGATCACGTGGATGATCATACACTAATCATGTGACAGATCATGCACTGATCACGTGGCTGATCATGCACTGATACGTGACTGAGCATGGACTGATCACGTGACTATCATGTAGTGATCACGTGACTTAATGGCGCTGATCATGTGACTGATCATGCACTGATCATGTTTGCTATCATACACTGATCATGTGCCTCTGGAGGCAATAAACAAAGAGCTGAGTAGGCGCGAATCAGTCAGCAGGCAATAATCATGGAACTCAGCTGTGAGGAATCATGCTGCTCAGCTGGCAATAATCAAGCAGCTGAGCAGGCAGGAATTACGCAGCACAGCTGACAATTGTCAAGCAGATGACAGGCAGGAATCGTGCAGCTCAGCTGGCAATTGTCAAGCAGATGAGCAGACAGTAATCACGCAGCTCAGCAGGCCCAGATCACGTGACTGAGCATGCACTGTTCACGTGGCTGATCATACACTGATCACGTGATTGATCCTGCACTGATCACTTGGATATCATGCACTGATCACGTGGCTGATCATACACTGTTCACGTGTCTGACCATGCACTGATCACGTGGCTGATCATACACTGCTCACGTAACTGATCATGCACTGATCACGTGGCTATCATGCACTGATCACGTGACTGAACATGCACTGTTCACGTGGCTGATCACACACCTGTCACGTGACCTATCATGCACTGATCACCTGGAACTCATGCACTGATCACGTGGCTGATCATACTCTGCTCACGAAACTCATCATGCACACATCACGTGGCTATCATGCACTGCTCACGTGGTTCGTCATGGAATGATCACGAAGCTACCATATACTGGTCACGTGACTGATCATGCACAGATCACGTAAATGATCATGCACTGTTCACGTGACTGATCATGTACTGATCACGTGACTGATCATGCACTGATCACGTGGCTATCATGCACTGCTCACGTGGCTGATCATGCACGATCACGTAGCAACCATGTACTGGTCACGTGACTGATCATGCACTGATCACGTAATTGATCATGCACTGATCACGTGGCTCATCATGCACTGATCACGTGGCTGATCACACTGTATCACGTGACTGATCATGCACTGATCACGTGACTAATCATGCACTGATCACGTGGCTATCATGCACTGATCACGTGGATATCATGCACTGATCACGTGGCTGATCACACACTATCACCTGACTGATCATGCACTGATCACGTGGCTATCATGCACTGCTCACGTGGCTGATCATGCATGATCACGCAACTACCATGTACTGGTCACATGACTGATCATGCACTGATCACGTGACTGATCATGCAGTGATCACGTGGCTGTCATGCACTACTCACGTGGCTGATCATGCAATGATCATGTAGCTACCATGTACAGGTCACGTGAATGATCATACACCCATCAGGTGACTGATCATGCACTGATCACGTGGCTATCGTGCACTGATCACTAGACTGATCATGCACTGATCACGTCTATATCATGCACTGATCACATGACTGCCCATGCACTGGTCACGTGGATGATCATACACTAATCATGTGACAGATCATGCACTGATCACGTGGCTGATCATGCACTGACACTGTGACTGAGCATGGCCTGATCACATGACTATCGTGTAGTGATCACGTGACTTAATGGCGCTGATCATGTGACTGATCATGCACTGATCATGTTTGCTATCATACACTGATCATGTGCCTCTGGAGGCAATAAACAAAGAGCTGAGTAGGCACGAATCAGTCAGCAGGCAATAATCATGGAACTCAGCTGTGAGGAATCATGCTGCTCAGCTGGCAATAATCAAGCAGCTGAGCAGGCAGGAATTACGCAGCACAGCTGACAATTGTCAAGCAGATGACAGGCAGGAATCGTGCAGCTCAGCTGGCAATTGTCAAGCAGATGAGCAGACAGTAATCACGCAGCTCAGCAGGCCCAGATCACGTGACTGAGCATGCACTGTTCACGTGGCTGATCATACACTGATCACGTGATTGATCATGCACTGATCACTTGGATATCATGCACTGATCACGTGGCTGATCATGCACTGTTCACGTGTCTGACCATGCACTGATCACGTGGCTGATCATACACTGCTCACGTAACTGATAATGCACTTATCACGTGGCTATCATGCACTGAATACGTGGCTGAACATGCACTGTTCACGTGGCTGATCACACACCTGTCACGTGACATATCATGCACTGATCACCTGGAACTCATGCACTGATCACGTGGCTGATCATACTCTGCTCACGAACTCATCATGCACACATCACGTGGCTATCATGCACTGCTCACGTGGTTCGTCATGGAATGATCACGAAGCTACCATATACTGGTCACGTGACTGATCATGCACAGATCACGTAAATGATCATGCACTGTTCACGTGACTGATCATGTACTGATCACGTGACTGATAATGCACTGATCACGTGGCTATCATGCTCTGCTCACGTGGCTGATCATGCAACGATCACGTAGCAACCATGTAGTGGTCTCGTGACTGATCATGCACTGATCATGTAATTGATCCTGCACTGATCACGTGGCTCATCACGCACTGATCCGGTGGCTGATCACACACGTATCACGTGACTGGTCATGCACTGATCACGTGACTAATCATGAAGTGATCACGTGGCTATCCTGCACTGATCACGTGGATATCATGCACTGATCACGTGGCTGATCACACACGTATCACCTGACTGATCATGCACTGATCACGTGGCTATCATGCACTGCTCACGTGGCTGATCATGCATGATCACGCAACTACCATGTACTGGTCACATGACTGATCATGCACTGATCACGTGACTGATCATGCAGTGATCACGTGGCTGTCATGCACTACTCACGTGGCTGATCATGCAATGATCATGTAGCTACCATGTACAGGTCACGTGAATGATCGTACACCCATCAGGTGACTGACCATGCACTGATCACGTGGCTATCATGCACTGATCACTAGACTGATCATGCACTGATCACGTCTATATCATGCACTGATCACATGACTGCCCATGCACTGGTCACGTGGATGATCATACACTAATCATGTGACAGATCATGCACTGATCACGTGGCTGATCATGCACTGACACTGTGACTGAGCATGGACTGATCACATGACTATCGTGTAGTGATCACGTGACTTAATGGCGCTGATCATGTGACTGATCATGCACTGATCATGTTTGCTATCATACACTGATCATGTGCCTCTGGAGGCAATAAACAAAGAGCTGAGTAGGCACGAATCAGTCAGCAGGCAATAATCATGGAACTCAGCTGTGAGGAATCATGCTGCTCAGCTGGCAATAATCAAGCAGCTGAGCAGGCAGGAATTACGCAGCACAGCTGGCAATTGTCAAGCAGATGACAGGCAGGAATCGTGCAGCTCAGCTGGCAATTGTCAAGCAGATGAGCAGACAGTAATCACGCAGCTCAGCAGGCCCAGATCACGTGACTGAGCATGCACTGTTCACGTGGCTGATCATACACTGATCACGTGATTGATCATGCACTGATCACTTGGATATCATGCACTGATCACGTGGCTGATCATACACTGTTCACGTGTCTGACCATGCACTGATCACGTGGCTGATCATACACTGCTCACGTAACTGATAATGCACTTATCACGTGGCTATCATGCACTGATCACGTGGCTGAACATGCACTGTTCACGTGGCTGATCACACACCTGTCACGTGACATATCATGCACTGATCACCTGGAACTCATGCACTGATCACGTGGCTGATCATACTCTGCTCACGAACTCATCATGCACACATCACGTGGCTATCATGCACTGCTCACGTGGTTCGTCATGGAATGATCACGGCTACCATGTACTGGTCACGTGACTGATCATGCACAGATCACGTAAATGATCATGCACTGTTCACGTGACTGATCATGTACTGATCACGTGACTGATAATGCACTGATCACGTGGCTATCATGCTCTGCTCACGTGGCTGATCATGCAACGATCACGTAGCAACCATGTAGTGGTCTCGTGACTGATCATGCACTGATCATGTAATTGATCCTGCACTGATCACGTGGCTCATCACGCACTGATCCGGTGGCTGATCACACACGTATCACGTGACTGGTCATGTACAGATCCCGTGACTAATCATGAAGTGATCACGTGGCTATCCTGCACTGATCACGTGGATATCATGCACTGATCACGTGGCTGATCACACACGTATCACCTGACTGATCATGCACTGATCACGTGGCTATCATGCACTGCTCACGTGGCTGATCATGCGATGATCACGCAACTACCATGTACTGGTCACATGACTGATCATGCACTGATCACGTGACTGATCATGCAGTGATCACGTGGCTGTCATGCACTACTCACGTGGCTGATCATGCAATGATCATGTAGCTACCATGTACAGGTCACGTGAATGATCATACACCCATCAGGTGACTGATCATGCACTGATCACGTGACTATCATGCACTGATCACTAGACTGATCATGCACTGATCACGTCTATATCATGCACTGATCACATGACTGCCCATGCACTGGTCACGTGGATGATCATACACTAATCATGTGACAGATCATGCACTGATCACGTGGCTGATCATGCACTGACACTGTGACTGAGCATGAACTGATCACATGACTATCGTGTAGTGATCACGTGACTTAATGGCGCTGATCATGTGACTGATCATGCACTGATCATGTTTGCTATCATACACTGATCATGTGCCTCTGGAGGCAATAAACAAAGAGCTGAGTAGGCACGAATCAGTCAGCAGGCAATAATCATGGAACTCAGCTGTGAGGAATCATGCTGCTCAGCTGGCAATAATCAAGCAGCTGAGCAGGCAGGAATTACGCAGCACAGCTGACAATTGTCAAGCAGATGACAGGCAGGAATCGTGCAGCTCAGCTGGCAATTGTCAAGCAGATGAGCAGACAGTAATCACGCAGCTCAGCAGGCCCAGATCACGTGACTGAGCATGCACTGTTCACGTGGCTGATCATACACTGATCACGTGATTGATCATGCACTGATCACTTGGATATCATGCACTGATCACGTGGCTGATCATACACTGTTCACGTGTCTGACCATGCACTGATCGCGTGGCTGATCATACACTGCTCACGTAACTGATAATGCACTTATCACGTGGCTATCATGCACTGATCACGTGGCTGAACATGCACTGTTCACGTGGCTGATCACACACCTGTCACGTGACATATCATGCACTGATCACCTGGAACTCATGCACTGATCACGTGGCTGATCATACTCTGCTCACGAACTCATCATGCACACATCGCGTGGCTATCATGCACTGCTCACGTGGTTCGTCATGGAATGATCACGAAGCTACCATATACTGGTCACGTGACTGATCATGCACAGATCACGTAAATGATCATGCACTGTTCACGTGACTGATCATGTACTGATCGCGTGACTGATAATGCACTGATCACGTGGCTATCATGCTCTGCTCACTTGGCTGATCATGCAACGATCGCGTAGCAACCATGTAGTGGTCTCGTGACTGATCATGCACTGATCACGTAATTGATCCTGCACTGATCACGTGGCTCATCATGCACTGATCACGTGGCTGATCACACTATCACGTGACTGATCATGCACAGATCCCGTGACTAATCATGCACTGATCACGTGGCTATCATGCACTGATCACGTGGCTATCATGCACTGATCACGTGGCTGATCACGCACTGATCATGCACTGATCACGTGGCTATCATGCACTACTCACGTGGCTGATCATGCAATGATCATGTAGCTACCATGTACTGGTCACGTGAATGATCATGCACCCATCACGTGACTGATCATGCACTGATCACGTGGCTATCATGCACTGATCACTAGACTGATCATGCACTGATCACGTCTATATCATGCACTGATCACATGACTGCCCTTGCACTGGTCACGTGGATGATCATACACTAATCATGTGACAGATCATGCACTGATCACGTGGCTGATCATGCACTGACACTGTGACTGAGCATGGACTGATCACATGACTATCGTGTAGTGATCACGTGACTTAATGGCGCTGATCATGTGACTGATCATGCACTGATCATGTTTGCTATCATACACTGATCATGTGCCTCTGGAGGCAATAAACAAAGAGCTGAGTAGGCACGAATCAGTCAGCAGGCAATAATCATGGAACTCAGCTGTGAGGAATCATGCTGCTCAGCTGGCAATAATCAAGCAGCTGAGCAGGCAGGAATTACGCAGCACAGCTGACAATTGTCAAGCAGATGACAGGCAGGAATCGTGCAGCTCAGCTGGCAATTGTCAAGCAGATGAGCAGACAGTAATCACGCAGCTCAGCAGGCCCAGATCACGTGACTGAGCATGCACTGTTCACGTGGCTGATCATACACTGATCACGTGATTGATCATGCACTGATCACTTGGATATCATGCACTGATCGCGTGGCTGATCATACACTGTTCACGTGTCTGACCATGCACTGATCACGTGGCTGATCATACACTGCTCACGTAACTGATAATGCACTTATCACGTGGCTATCATGCACTGAATACGTGGCTGAACATGCACTGTTCACGTGGCTGATCACACACCTGTCACGTGACATATCATGCACTGATCACCTGGAACTCATGCACTGATCACGTGGCTGATCATACTCTGCTCACGAAACTCATCATGCACACATCACGTGGCTATCATGCACTGCTCACGTGGCTCGTCATGGAATGATCACGAAGCTACCATATACTGGTCACGTGACTGATCATGCACAGATCACGTAAATGATCATGCACTGTTCACGTGACTGATCATGTACTGATCACGTGACTGATCATGCACTGATCACGTGGCTATCATGCTCTGCTCACGTGGCTGATCATGCAACGATCACGTAGCAACCATGTACTGGTCACGTGACTGATCATGCACTGATCATGTAATTGATCCTGCACTGATCACGTGGCTCATCACGCACTGATCCGTGGCTGATCACACACGTATCACGTGACTGGTCATGCACAGATCCCGTGACTAATCATGCACTGATCACGTGGCTATCATGCACTGATCACGTGGATATCATGCACTGATCACGTGGCTGATCACACACGTATCACCTGACTGATCATGCACTGATCGCGTGGCTATCATGCACTGCTCACGTGGCTGATCATGCATGATCACGCAACTACCATGTACTGGTCACATGACTGATCATGCACTGATCACGTGACTGATCATGCACTGATCACGTGGCTGTCATGCACTACTCACGTGGCTGATCATGCAATGATCATGTAGCTATCATGTACAGGTCACGTGAATGATCATACACCCATCAGGTGACTGATCATGCACTGATCACGTGGCTATCATGCACTGATCACTAGACTGATCATGCACTGATCACGTCTATATCATGCACTGATCACATGACTGCCCATGCACTGGTCACGTGGATGATCATACACTAATCATGTGACAGATCATGCACTGATCACGTGGCTGATCATGCACTGACACTGTGACTGAGCATGGACTGATCACATGACTATCATGTAGTGATCACGTGACTTAATGGCGCTGATCATGTGACTGATCATGCACTGATCATGTTTGCTATCATACACTGATCATGTGCCTCTGGAGGCAATAAACAAAGAGCTGAGTAGGCACGAATCAGTCAGCAGGCAATAATCATGGAACTCAGCTGTGAGGAATCATGCTGCTCAGCTGGCAATAATCAAGCAGCTGAGCAGGCAGGAATTACGCAGCACAGCTGGCAATTGTCAAGCAGATGACAGGCAGGAATCGTGCAGCTCAGCTGGCAATTGTCAAGCAGATGAGCAGACAGTAATCACGCAGCTCAGCGGGCCCAGATCACGTGACTGAGCATGCACTGTTCACGTGGCTGATCATACACTGATCACGTGATTGATCATGCACTGATCACTTGGATATCATGCACTGATCACGTGGCTGATCATACACTGTTCACGTGTCTGACCATGCACTGATCACGTGGCTGATCATACACTGCTCACGTAACTGATAATGCACTTATCACGTGGCTATCATGCACTGATCACGTGGCTGAACATGCACTGTTCACGTGGCTGATCACACACCTGTCACGTGACATATCATGCACTGATCACCTGGAACTCATGCACTGATCACGTGGCTGATCATACTCTGCTCACGAAACTCATCATGCACACATCACGTGGCTATCATGCACTGCTCACGTGGCTCGTCATGGAATGATCACGAAGCTACCATATACTGGTCACGTGACTGATCATGCACAGATCACGTAAATGATCATGCACTGTTCACGTGACTGATCATGTACTGATCACGTGACTGATCATGCACTGATCACGTGGCTATCATGCTCTGCTCACGTGGCTGATCATGCAACGATCACGTGCAACCATGTACTGGTCACGTGACTGATCATGCACTGATCATGTAATTGATCCTGCACTGATCACGTGGCTCATCACGCACTGATCCGGTGGCTGATCACACACGTATCACGTGACTGGTCATGCACAGATCCCGTGACTAATCATGCACTGATCACGTGGCTATCATGCACTGATCACGTGGATATCATGCACTGATCACGTGGCTGATCACACACGAATCACCTGACTGATCATGCACTGATCACGTGGCTATCATGCACTGCTCACGTGGCTGATCATGCGATGATCACGCAACTACCATGTACTGGTCACATGACTGATCATGCACTGATCACGTGACTGATCATGCAGTGATCACGTGGCTGTCATGCACTACTCACGTGGCTGATCATGCAATGATCATGTAGCTACCATGTACAGGTCACGTGAATGATCATACACCCATCAGGTGACTGATCATGCACTGATCACGTGGCTATCATGCACTGATCACTAGACTGATCATGCACTGATCACGTCTATATCATGCACTGATCACATGACTGCCCATGCACTGGTCACGTGGATGATCATACACTAATCATGTGACAGATCATGCACTGATCACGTGGCTGATCATGCACTGACACTGTGACTGAGCATGGACTGATCACATGACTATCGTGTAGTGATCACGTGACTTAATGGCGCTGATCATGTGACTGATCATGCACTGATCATGTTTGCTATCATACACTGATCATGTGCCTCTGGAGGCAATAAACAAAGAGCTGAGTAGGCACGAATCAGTCAGCAGGCAATAATCATGGAACTCAGCTGTGAGGAATCATGCTGCTCAGCTGGCAATAATCAAGCAGCTGAGCAGGCAGGAATTACGCAGCACAGCTGGCAATTGTCAAGCAGATGACAGGCAGGAATCGTGCAGCTCAGCTGGCAATTGTCAAGCAGATGAGCAGACAGTAATCACGCAGCTCAGCAGGCCCAGATCACGTGACTGAGCATGCACTGTTCACGTGGCTGATCATACACTGATCACGTGATTGATCATGCACTGATCACTTGGATATCATGCACTGATCACGTGGCTGATCATACACTGTTCACGTGTCTGACCATGCACTGATCACGTGGCTGATCATACACTGCTCACGTAACTGATAATGCACTTATCACGTGGCTATCATGCACTGATCACGTGGCTGAACATGCACTGTTCACGTGGCTGATCACACACCTGTCACGTGACATATCATGCACTGATCACGTGGAACTCATGCACTGATCACGTGGCTGATCATACTCTGCTCACGAACTCATCATGCACACATCACGTGGCTATCATGCACCGCTCACGTGGCTCGTCATGGAATGATCACGAAGCTACCATATACTGGTCACGTGACTGATCATGCACAGATCACGTAAATGATCATGCACTGTTCACGTGACTGATCATGTACTGATCACGTGACTGATCATGCACTGATCACGTGGCTATCATGCTCTGCTCACGTGGCTGATCATGCAACGATCACGTAGCAACCATGTACTGGTCACGTGACTGATCATGCACTGATCATGTAATTGATCCTGCACTGATCACGTGGCTCATCATGCACTGATCACGTGGCTGATCACACACGTATCACGTGACTGGTCATGTGCAGATCACGTGACTAATCATGCACTGATCACGTGGCTATCATGCACTGATCACGTGGATATCATGCACTGATCACGTGGCTGATCACACACGTATCACCTGACTGATCATGCACTGATCACGTGGCTATCATGCACTGATCACGTGGCTGATCATGCATGATCACGCAACTACCATGTACTGGTCACATGACTGATCATGCACTGATCACGTGACTGATCATGCACTGATCACGTGGCTGTCATGCACTACTCACGTGGCTGATCATGCAATGATCATGTAGCTACCATGTACAGGTCACGTGAATGATCATACACCCATCAGGTGACTGATCATGCACTGATCACGTGGCTATCATGCACTGATCACTAGACTGATCATGCACTGATCACGTCTATATCATGCACTGATCACATGACTGCCCATGCACTGGTCACGTGGATGATCATACACTAATCATGTGACAGATCATGCACTGATCACGTGGCTGATCATGCACTGACACTGTGACTGAGCATGGACTGATCACGTGACTATCATGTAGTGATCACGTGACTTAATGGCGCTGATCATGTGACTGATCATGCACTGATCATGTTTGCTATCATACACTGATCATGTGCCTCTGGAGGCAATAAACAAAGAGCTGAGTAGGCACGAATCAGTCAGCAGGCAATAATCATGGAACTCAGCTGTGAGGAATCATGCTGCTCAGCTGGCAATAATCAAGCAGCTGAGCAGGCAGGAATTACGCAGCACAGCTGGCAATTGTCAAGCAGATGACAGGCAGGAATCGTGCAGCTCAGCTGGCAATTGTCAAGCAGATGAGCAGACAGTAATCACGCAGCTCAGCAGGCCCAGATCACGTGACTGAGCATGCACTGTTCACGTGGCTGATCATACACTGATCACGTGATTGATCATGCACTGATCACTTGGATATCATGCACTGATCACGTGGCTGATCATACACTGTCACGTGTCTGACCATGCACTGATCACGTGGCTGATCATGCACTGATCACGTGGCTGATCATGCACTGATCACGTGGCTGATCATGCACTGATCACGTGACATATCATGATCACCTGGAACTCATGCACTGATCACGTGGCTGATCATACTCTGCTCACGTAACTGATCATGCACACATCACGTGGCTATCATGCACTGCTCACGTGGTTGTCATGGAATGATCACGAAGCTACCATATACTGGTCACGTGACTGATCATGCACTGATCACGTAAATGATCATGCACTGATCACGTGACTGATCATGCACTGATCACGTGACTGATCATGCACTGATCACGTGGCTATCATGCACTGCTCACGTGGCTGATCATGCATGATCACGTAGCTACCATGTACTGATCACGTGACTGATCATGCACTGATCACGTCTATATCATGCACTGATCACATGACTGCCCATGCACTGATCACGTGGATGATCATACACTAATCACGTGACAGATCATGCACTGATCACGTGGCTGATCATGCACTGACACGTGACTGAGCATGGACTGATCACGTGACTATCATGTAGTGATCACGTGACTTAATGGCGCTGATCATGTGACTGATCATGCACTGATCATGTTTGCTATCATACACTGATCATGTGCCTCTGGAGGCAATAAACAAAGAGCTGAGTAGGCACGAATCAGTCAGCAGGCAATAATCATGGAACTCAGCTGTGAGGAATCATGCTGCTCAGCTGGCAATAATCAAGCAGCTGAGCAGGCAGGAATTACGCAGCACAGCTGGCAATTGTCAAGCAGATGACAGGCAGGAATCGTGCAGCTCAGCTGGCAATTGTCAAGCAGATGAGCAGACAGTAATCACGCAGCTCAGCAGGCCCAGATCACGTGACTGAGCATGCACTGTTCACGTGGCTGATCATGCACTGATCACGTGACTGATCATGCACTGATCACTGGATATCATGCACTGATCACGTGGCTGATCATACACTGTTCACGTGTCTGACCATGCACTGATCACGTGGCTGATCATACACTGCTCACGTAACTGATAATGCACTTATCACGTGGCTATCATGCACTGATCACGTGGCTGAACATGCACTGTTCACGTGGCTGATCACACACCTGTCACGTGACATATCATGCACTGATCACGTGGCACTCATGCACTGATCACGTGGCTGATCATACTCTGCTCACGAACTCATCATGCACACATCACGTGGCTATCATGCACTGCTCACGTGGTTCGTCATGGAATGATCACGTAGCTACCATATACTGATCACGTGACTGATCATGCACAGATCACGTAAATGATCATGCACTGTTCACGTGACTGATCATGTACTGATCACGTGACTGATCATGCACTGATCACGTGGCTATCATGCACTGCTCACGTGGCTGATCATGCACGATCACGTGCAACCATGTACTGGTCACGTGACTGATCATGCACTGATCACGTAATTGATCATGCACTGATCACGTGGCTCATCATGCACTGATCACGTGGCTGATCACACTATCACGTGACTGATCATGCACTGATCACGTGACTAATCATGCACTGATCACGTGGCTATCATGCACTGATCACGTGGATATCATGCACTGATCACGTGGCTGATCACACACACACTGACTGATCATGCACTGATCACGTGGCTATCATGCACTGCTCACGTGGCTGATCATGCGATGATCACGCAACTACCATGTACTGTTCACATGACTGATCATGCACTGATCACGTGACTGATCATGCACTGATCACGTGGCTGTCATGCACTACTCACGTGGCTGATCATGCAATGATCATGTAGCTACCATGTACAGGTCACGTGAATGATCATACACCCATCAGGTGACTGATCATGCACTGATCACGTGGCTATCATGCACTGATCACTGGACTGATCATGCACTGATCACGTCTATATCATGCACTGATCACATGACTGCCCATGCACTGGTCACGTGGATGATCATACACCAATCATGTGACAGATCATGCACTGATCACGTGGCTGATCATGCACTGACACTGTGACTGAGCATGGACTGATCACATGACTATCGTGTAGTGATCACGTGACTTAATGGCGCTGATCATGTGACTGATCATGCACTGATCATGTTTGCTATCATACACTGATCATGTGCCTCTGGAGGCAATAAACAAAGAGCTGAGTAGGCACGAATCAGTCAGCAGGCAATAATCATGGAACTCAGCTGTGAGGAATCATGCTGCTCAGCTGGCAATAATCAAGCAGCTGAGCAGGCAGGAATTACGCAGCACAGCTGACAATTGTCAAGCAGATGACAGGCAGGAATCGTGCAGCTCAGCTGGCAATTGTCAAGCAGATGAGCAGACAGTAATCACGCAGCTCAGCAGGCCCAGATCACGTGACTGAGCATGCACTGTTCACGTGGCTGATCATACACTGATCACGTGATTGATCATGCACTGATCACTTGGATATCATGCACTGATCACGTGGCTGATCATACACTGTTCACGTGTCTGACCATGCACTGATCACGTGGCTGATCATACACTGCTCACGTAACTGATAATGCACTTATCACGTGGCTATCATGCACTGATCACGTGGCTGAACATGCACTGTTCACGTGGCTGATCACACACCTGTCACGTGACATATCATGCACTGATCACCTGGAACTCATGCACTGATCACGTGGCTGATCATACTCTGCTCACGAAACTCATCATGCACACATCACGTGGCTATCATGCACTGCTCACGTGGCTCGTCATGGAATGATCACGAAGCTACCATATACTGGTCACGTGACTGATCATGCACAGATCACGTAAATGATCATGCACTGTTCACGTGACTGATCATGTACTGATCACGTGACTGATCATGCACTGATCACGTGGCTATCATGCTCTGCTCACGTGGCTGATCATGCAACGATCACGAAGCAACCATGTAGTGGTCTCGTGACTGATCATGCACTGATCATGTAATTGATCCTGCACTGATCACGTGGCTCATCATGCACTGATCACGTGGCTGATCACACGTATCACGTGACTGGTCATGCACAGATCCCGTGACTAATCATGCACTGATCACGTGGCTATCATGCACTGATCACGTGGATATCATGCACTGATCACGTGGCTGATCACACACTATCACGTGACTGATCATGCACTGATCACGTGGCTATCATGCACTGCTCACGTGGCTGATCATGCATGATCACGCAACTACCATGTACTGGTCACATGACTGATCATGCACTGATCACGTGACTGATCATGCAGTGATCACGTGGCTGTCATGCACTACTCACGTGGCTGATCATGCAATGATCATGTAGCTACCATGTACAGGTCACGTGAATGATCATACACCCATCAGGTGACTGACCATGCACTGATCACGTGGCTATCATGCACTGATCACTGGACTGATCATGCACTGATCACGTCTATATCATGCACTGATCACATGACTGCCCATGCACTGGTCACGTGGATGATCATACACTAATCATGTGACAGATCATGCACTGATCACGTGGCTGATCATGCACTGACACTGTGACTGAGCATGGACTGATCACATGACTATCGTGTAGTGATCACGTGACTTAATGGCGCTGATCATGTGACTGATCATGCACTGATCATGTTTGCTATCATACACTGATCATGTGCCTCTGGAGGCAATAAACAAAGAGCTGAGTAGGCACGAATCAGTCAGCAGGCAATAATCATGGAACTCAGCTGTGAGGAATCATGCTGCTCAGCTGGCAATAATCAAGCAGCTGAGCAGGCAGGAATTACGCAGCACAGCTGACAATTGTCAAGCAGATGACAGGCAGGAATCGTGCAGCTCAGCTGGCAATTGTCAAGCAGATGAGCAGACAGTAATCACGCAGCTCAGCAGGCCCAGATCACGTGACTGAGCATGCACTGTTCACGTGGCTGATCATACACTGATCACGTGATTGATCATGCACTGATCACTTGGATATCATGCACTGATCACGTGGCTGATCATACACTGTTCACGTGTCTGACCATGCACTGATCACGTGGCTGATCATACACTGCTCACGTAACTGATAATGCACTTATCACGTGGCTATCATGCACTGATCACGTGGCTGAACATGCACTGTTCACGTGGCTGATCACACACCTGTCACGTGACATATCATGCACTGATCACCTGGAACTCATGCAGTGATCACGTGGCTGATCATACTCTGCTCACGAAACTCATCATGCACACATCACGTGGCTATCATGCACTGCTCACGTGGCGTCATGGAATGATCACGAAGCTACCATATACTGGTCACGTGACTGATCATGCACAGATCACGTAAATGATCATGCACTGTTCACGTGACTGATCATGTACTGATCACGTGACTGATAATGCACTGATCACGTGGCTATCACGCTCTGCTCACGTGGCTGATCATGCAACGATCACGTAGCAACCATGTAGTGGTCTCGTGACTGATCATGCACTGATCATGTAATTGATCCTGCACTGATCACGTGGCTCATCACGCACTGATCACGTGGCTGATCACACCCGTATCACGTGACTGATCATGCACTGATCACGTGACTAATCATGCACTGATCACGTGGCTATCATGCACTGATCACGCGGATATCATGCACTGATCACGTGGCTGATCACACACGTATCACCTGACTGATCATGCACTGATCACGTGGCTATCATGCACTGCTCACGTGGCTGATCATGCGATGATCACGCAACTACCATGTACTGGTCACATGACTGATCATGCACTGATCACGTGACTGATCATGCAGTGATCACGTGGCTGTCATGCACTACTCACGTGGCTGATCATGCAATGATCATGTAGCTACCATGTACAGGTCACGTGAATGATCATACACCCATCAGGTGACTGATCATGCACTGATCACGTGGCTATCATGCACTGATCACTAGACTGATCATGCACTGATCACGTCTATATCATGCACTGATCACATGACTGCCCATGCACTGGTCACGTGGATGATCATACACTAATCATGTGACAGATCATGCACTGATCACGTGGCTGATCATGCACTGACACTGTGACTGAGCATGGACTGATCACATGACTATCGTGTAGTGATCACGTGACTTAATGGCGCTGATCATGTGACTGATCATGCACTGATCATGTTTGCTATCATACACTGATCATGTGCCTCTGGAGGCAATAAACAAAGAGCTGAGTAGGCACGAATCAGTCAGCAGGCAATAATCATGGAACTCAGCTGTGAGGAATCATGCTGCTCAGCTGGCAATAATCAAGCAGCTGAGCAGGCAGGAATTACGCAGCACAGCTGACAATTGTCAAGCAGATGACAGGCAGGAATCGTGCAGCTCAGCTGGCAATTGTCAAGCAGATGAGCAGACAGTAATCACGCAGCTCAGCAGGCCCAGATCACGTGACTGAGCATGCACTGTTCACGTGGCTGATCATACACTGATCACGTGATTGATCATGCACTGATCACTTGGATATCATGCACTGATCACGTGGCTGATCATACACTGTTCACGTGTCTGACCATGCACTGATCACGTGGCTGATCATACACTGCTCACGTAACTGATAATGCACTTATCACGTGGCTATCATGCACTGATCACGTGGCTGAACATGCACTGTTCACGTGGCTGATCACACACCTGTCACGTGACATATCATGCACTGATCACCTGGAACTCATGCACTGATCACGTGGCTGATCATACTCTGCTCACGAAACTCATCATGCACACATCACGTGGCTATCATGCACTGCTCACGTGGTTCGTCATGGAATGATCACGAAGCTACCATATACTGGTCACGTGACTGATCATGCACAGATCACGTAAATGATCATGCACTGTTCACGTGACTGATCATGTACTGATCACGTGACTGATCATGCACTGATCACGTGGCTATCATGCTCTGCTCACGTGGCTGATCATGCAACGATCACGTAGCAACCATGTAGTGGTCTCGTGACTGATCATGCACTGATCATGTAATTGATCCTGCACTGATCACGTGGCTCATCACGCACTGATCCGTGGCTGATCACACACGTATCACGTGACTGGTCATGCACAGATCCCGTGACTAATCATGCACTGATCACGTGGCTATCATGCACTGATCACGTGGATATCATGCACTGATCACGTGGCTGATCACACACGTATCACTGACTGATCATGCACTGATCACGTGGCTATCATGCACTGCTCACGTGGCTGATCATGCGATGATCACGCAACTACCATGTACTGGTCACATGACTGATCATGCACTGATCACGTGACTGATCATGCACTGATCACGTGGCTGTCATGCACTACTCACGTGGCTGATCATGCAATGATCATGTAGCTACCATGTACAGGTCACGTGAATGATCATACACCCATCAGGTGACTGATCATGCACTGATCACGTGGCTATCATGCACTGATCACTAGACTGATCATGCACTGATCACGTCTATATCATGCACTGATCACATGACTGCCCATGCACTGGTCACGTGGATGATCATACACTAATCATGTGACAGATCATGCACTGATCACGTGGCTGATCATGCACTGACACTGTGACTGAGCATGGACTGATCACATGACTATCGTGTAGTGATCACGTGACTTAATGGCGCTGATCATGTGACTGATCATGCACTGATCATGTTTGCTATCATACACTGATCATGTGCCTCTGGAGGCAATAAACAAAGAGCTGAGTAGGTACGAATCAGTCAGCAGGCAATAATCATGGAACTCAGCTGTGAGGAATCATGCTGCTCAGCTGGCAATAATCAAGCAGCTGAGCAGGCAGGAATTACGCAGCACAGCTGACAATTGTCAAGCAGATGACAGGCAGGAATCGTGCAGCTCAGCTGGCAATTGTCAAGCAGATGAGCAGACAGTAATCACGCAGCTCAGCAGGCCCAGATCACGTGACTGAGCATGCACTGTTCACGTGGCTGATCATACACTGATCACGTGATTGATCATGCACTGATCACTTGGATATCATGCACTGATCACGTGGCTGATCATACACTGTTCACGTGTCTGACCATGCACTGATCACGTGGCTGATCATACACTGCTCACGTAACTGATAATGCACTTATCACGTGGCTATCATGCACTGATCACGTGGCTGAACATGCACTGTTCACGTGGCTGATCACACACCTGTCACGTGACATATCATGCACTGATCACCTGGAACTCATGCACTGATCACGTGGCTGATCATACTCTGCTCACGAAACTCATCATGCACACATCACGTGGCTATCATGCACTGCTCACGTGGATAGTCATGGAATGATCACGAAGCTACCATATACTGGTCACGTGACTGATCATGCACAGATCACGTAAATGATCATGCACTGTT
Source organism: Bos javanicus (assembly GCF_032452875.1). Lineage (NCBI taxonomy): Eukaryota > Metazoa > Chordata > Mammalia > Artiodactyla > Bovidae > Bos > Bos javanicus. Next base: position 50,704 of record NW_026894585.1, read on the forward strand.
CACGTGACTGATCATGTACTGATCACGTGACTGATCATGCACTGATCACGTGGCTATCATGCACTGCTCACGTGGCTGATCATGCAACGATCACGTAGCAACCATGTACTGGTCACGTGACTGATCATGCACTGATCATGTAATTGATCATGCACTGATCACGTGGCTCATCATGCACTGATCACGTGGCTGATCACACACGTATCACGTGACTGGTCATGCACAGATCCCGTGACTAATCATGCACTGATCACGTGGCTATCATGCACTGATCACGTGGATATCATGCACTGATCACGTGGCTGATCACACACGTATCACCTGACTGATCATGCACTGATCACGTGGCTATCATGCACTGCTCACGTGGCTGATCATGCATGATCACGCAACTACCATGTACTGGTCACATGACTGATCATGCACTGATCACGTGACTGATCATGCACTGATCACGTGGCTGTCATGCACTACTCACGTGGCTGATCATGCAATGATCATGTAGCTACCATGTACAGGTCACGTGAATGATCATACACCCATCAGGTGACTGACCATGCACTGATCACGTGGCTATCATGCACTGATCACTAGACTGATCATGCACTGATCACGTCTATATCATGCACTGATCACATGACTGCCCATGCACTGGTCACGTGGATGATCATACACTAATCATGTGACAGATCATGCACTGATCACGTGGCTGATCATGCACTGACACTGTGACTGAGCATGGACTGATCACATGACTATCGTGTAGTGATCACGTGACTTAATGGCGCTGATCATGTGACTGATCATGCACTGATCATGTTTGCTATCATACACTGATCATGTGCCTCTGGAGGCAATAAACAAAGAGCTGAGTAGGCACGAATCAGTCAGCAGGCAATAATCATGGAACTCAGCTGTGAGGAATCATGCTGCTCAGCTGGCAATAATCAAGCAGCTGAGCAGGCAGGAATTACGCAGCACAGCTGACAATTGTCAAGCAGATGACAGGCAGGAATCGTGCAGCTCAGCTGGCAATTGTCAAGCAGATGAGCAGACAGTAATCACGCAGCTCAGCAGGCCCAGATCACGTGACTGAGCATGCACTGTTCACGTGGCTGATCATACACTGATCACGTGATTGATCATGCACTGATCACTTGGATATCATGCACTGATCACGTGGCTGATCATACACTGTTCACGTGTCTGACCATGCACTGATCACGTGGCTGATCATACACTGCTCACGTAACTGATAATGCACTTATCACGTGGCTATCATGCACTGATCACGTGGCTGAACATGCACTGTTCACGTGGCTGATCACACACCTGTCACGTGACATATCATGCACTGATCACCTGGAACTCATGCACTGATCACGTGGCTGATCATACTCTGCTCACGAAACTCATCATGCACACATCACGTGGCTATCATGCACTGCTCACGTGGTTCGTCATGGAATGATCACGGCTACCATATACTGGTCACGTGACTGATCATGCACTGATCACGTAAATGATCATGCACTGATCACGTGACTGATCATGCACTGATCACGTGACTGATCATGCACTGATCACGTGGCTATCATGCACTGCTCACGTGGCTGATCATGCACGATCACGTAGCAACCATGTAGTGGTCTCATGACTGATCATGCACTGATCATGTAATTGATCATGCACTGATCACGTGGCTCATCATGCACTGATCACGTGGCTGATCACACACGTATCACGTGACTGATCATGCACTGATCACGTGGCTATCATGCACTGATCACGTGGCTGATCATGCATGATCACGCAACTACCATGTACTGGTCACATGACTGGTCATGCACTGATCACGTGACTGATCATGCACTGATCACGTGGCTATCATGCACTACTCACGTGGCTGATCATGCAATGATCATGTAGCTACCATGTACAGGTCACGTGAATGATCATACACCCATCAGGTGACTGACCATGCACTGATCACGTGGCTATCATGCACTGATCACTAGACTGATCATGCACTGATCACGTCTATATCATGCACTGATCACATGACTGCCCATGCACTGGTCACGTGGATGATCATACACTAATCATGTGACAGATCATGCACTGATCACGTGGCTGATCATGCACTGACACTGTGACTGAGCATGGACTTATCACATGACTATCGTGTAGTGATCACGTGACTTAATGGCGCTGATCATGTGACTGATCATGCACTGATCATGTTTGCTATCATACACTGATCATGTGCCTCTGGAGGCAATAAACAAAGAGCTGAGTAGGCACGAATCAGTCAGCAGGCAATAATCATGGAACTCAGCTGTGAGGAATCATGCTGCTCAGCTGGCAATAATCAAGCAGCTGAGCAGGCAGGAATTACGCAGCACAGCTGACAATTGTCAAGCAGATGACAGGCAGGAATCGTGCAGCTCAGCTGGCAATTGTCAAGCAGATGAGCAGACAGTAATCACGCAGCTCAGCAGGCCCAGATCACGTGACTGAGCATGCACTGTTCACGTGGCTGATCATACACTGATCACGTGACTGATCATGCACTGATCACTTGGATATCATGCACTGATCACGTGGCTGATCATACACTGTTCACGTGTCTGACCATGCACTGATCACGTGGCTGATCATACACTGCTCACGTAACTGATAATGCACTTATCACGTGGCTATCATGCACTGATCACGTGGCTGAACATGCACTGTTCACGTGGCTGATCACACACCTGTCACGTGACATATCATGCACTGATCACCTGGAACTCATGCACTGATCACGTGGCTGATCATACTCTGCTCACGAAACTCATCATGCACACATCACGTGGCTATCATGCACTGCTCACGTGGCTCGTCATGCAAAGATCACGTAGCTACCATATACTGGTCACGTGACTGATCATGCACAGATCACGTAAATGATCATGCACTGTTCACGTGACTGATCATGTACTGATCACGTGACTGATCATGCACTGATCACGTGGCTATCATGCTCTGCTCACGTGGCTGATCATGCAACGATCACGTAGCAACCATGTAGTGGTCTCGTGACTGATCATGCACTGATCATGTAATTGATCCTGCACTGATCACGTGGCTCATCACGCACTGATCCGTGGCTGATCACACACGTATCACGTGACTGGTCATGCACAGATCCCGTGACTAATCATGCACTGATCACGTGGCTATCATGCACTGATCACGTGGATATCATGCACTGATCACGTGGCTGATCACACACGTATCACCTGACTGATCATGCACTGATCACGTGGCTATCATGCACTGATCACGTGGCTGATCATGCATGATCACGCAACTACCATGTACTGTTCACATGACTGATCATGCACTGATCACGTGACTGATCATGCACTGATCACGTGGCTGTCATGCACTACTCACGTGGCTGATCATGCAATGATCATGTAGCTACCATGTACAGGTCACGTGAATGATCATACACCCATCAGGTGACTGATCATGCACTGATCACGTGGCTATCATGCACTGATCACTGACTGATCATGCACTGATCACGTCTATATCATGCACTGATCACATGACTGCCCATGCACTGGTCACGTGGATGATCATACACTAATCATGTGACAGATCATGCACTGATCACGTGGCTGATCATGCACTGACACTGTGACTGAGCATGGACTGATCACATGACTATCGTGTAGTGATCACGTGACTTAATGGCGCTGATCATGTGACTGATCATGCACTGATCATGTTTGCTATCATACACTGATCATGTGCCTCTGGAGGCAATAAACAAAGAGCTGAGTAGGCACGAATCAGTCAGCAGGCAATAATCATGGAACTCAGCTGTGAGGAATCATGCTGCTCAGCTGGCAATAATCAAGCAGCTGAGCAGGCAGGAATTACGCAGCACAGCTGACAATTGTCAAGCAGATGACAGGCAGGAATCGTGCAGCTCAGCTGGCAATTGTCAAGCAGATGAGCAGACAGTAATCACGCAGCTCAGCAGGCCCAGATCACGTGACTGAGCATGCACTGTTCACGTGGCTGATCATACACTGATCACGTGATTGATCATGCACTGATCACTTGGATATCATGCACTGATCACGTGGCTGATCATACACTGTTCACGTGTCTGACCATGCACTGATCACGTGGCTGATCATACACTGCTCACGTAACTGATAATGCACTTATCACGTGGCTATCATGCACTGATACGTGGCTGAACATGCACTGTTCACGTGGCTGATCACACACCTGTCACGTGACATATCATGCACTGATCACCTGGAACTCATGCACTGATCACGTGGCTGATCATACTCTGCTCACGAAACTCATCATGCACACATCACGTGGCTATCATGCACTGCTCACGTGGTTCGTCATGGAATGATCACGGCTACCATATACTGGTCACGTGACTGATCATGCACAGATCACGTAAATGATCATGCACTGTTCACGTGACTGATCATGTACTGATCACGTGACTGATCATGCACTGATCACGTGGCTATCATGCTCTGCTCACGTGGCTGATCATGCAACGATCACGTAGCAACCATGTACTGGTCACGTGACTGATCATGCACTGATCATGTAATTGATCCTGCACTGATCACGTGGCTCATCATGCACTGATCACGTGGCTGATCACACACGATCACGTGACTGATCATGCACTGATCACGTGACTGATCATGCACTGATCACGTGGCTATCATGCACTGATCACGTGGATATCATGCACTGATCACGTGGCTGATCACACACTGATCACGTGACTGATCATGCACTGATCACGTGGCTATCATGCACTGATCACGTGGCTGATCATGCATGATCACGCAACTACCATGTACTGATCACATGACTGATCATGCACTGATCACGTGACTGATCATGCACTGATCACGTGGCTGTCATGCACTGATCACGTGGCTGATCATGCAATGATCATGTAGCTACCATGTACTGATCACGTGAATGATCATACACTGATCAGGTGACTGATCATGCACTGATCACGTGGCTATCATGCACTGATCACTGACTGATCATGCACTGATCACGTCTATATCATGCACTGATCACATGACTGCCCATGCACTGGTCACGTGGATGATCATACACTAATCATGTGACAGATCATGCACTGATCACGTGGCTGATCATGCACTGATCACTGTGACTGAGCATGGACTGATCACATGACTATCATGTAGTGATCACGTGACTTAATGCGCTGATCATGTGACTGATCATGCGTCTGGAGCGCAGAACCCACCACGCTCACTAATTATGCCTGGGCTGCTAAGACCCACTGGAGAAGGTGTCTAGGGTGAGGCACCTTTCGCTATTCGAGAGGCGCCTGCGGCCTACGTAAGTGCTGCAAACTTCTTGTCTTGAAGTTTGATTGGTCTTCCGCGTAAACCAAGCTACTCAGTCTCTTTTCTCCACCGAATTTTCCTACTGAGCTCTCCTCATACTATTATTCTTGACATCTCTGATTAGCATATAAATAGTCGCCTAGGCCATCTCTCCTTCGAATACCCTGGATCAGTTGGGGCTGGTCCCCGGCAGGTGGCGACCGAACAGGGACCTCAGGAGGCGATACTCAAAGAGCTGAGCAGACACGAACCACGCAATCAGCAGGCAATAAGCATGGAGCTCAGCAGTGACGAATCATGCTGCTCAACTGGCAATAATCAAGCACGTGACCAGGCAGGAATCACGCAGCTCAGCTGGCAATTGTCAAGCAGATGAGCCGACAGGAATCACGCAGCTCAGATGGCAATTGTCATGCAGATGAGCCGGCAGGAATCACGCAGCTCAGCAGGCCCTGATCACGTGACTCTGCATGCACTGATCACGTGGCTGATCAAGACCAGATCACGTGACTGAGCATGCACTGATCACGTGGCTATCATGCACTGATCACGTGACTGCGCATGCACTGATCACGTGGCTGATCATGCACTGATCACATGGCTCATCATGCACTGATCACGTGTTTATCAGGCAATGATCAGTGACTGACAGGCGCTGATCATGGGACTGTGCATGCACTGATCACGTGGCTATCATGCACTGATCACGTGACTGCGCATGCACTGATGACGTGGCTGTTCGGGCACTGATCACGTGTTTATCAGGCAGTGATCAGTGACTGACAGGCGCTGATCAGGGGACTGTGCACGCACTGATCAGGTGGCTGATCAGGAACTGACCACCTGACTGCGCATGCAGTGATCACGTGGCTGGTCGTTCACTGATCACGTGTTTATCATACGGTGATCACGTGACTGAGAGGCGCTGATCACGTGACTGTGCCGTCATTGATCACGTGGCTGAGCATGCACTGATATCGTGACTGAGCATGCACTGATCATGTGCCGGGAGCCGGGAGGCATTCCACTCTGGACAAAGGTCATGAGGAAGGAGGCTCGGCATACGCAAATGCGGGATCAAGCCTCAGGAGTCCACCCGGATATTCTCGAGCATCCCCCCCCCAAAAAAAACCAGAGTCTGCCTACTGTATTGCTTTGTGCCCTCACCTCTGATTTCACTGGGGGCTGTCCCCCACCACCATCTCGCTCTCTCTGTCAAAGAGTTAACTTACAGCTCCAATTCATAAAGTTCCTTGTCATTCTTCCCTTTAACTTCCAGCTGAGTCTCCATCTGGAGCGCGGAACCCACCACGCTTACTAATTATGCCTGGGCTGCTAAGACCCACTCGAGAAGGTGTCTAGGGTGAGGCACCTTTCGCTATTCGAGAGGGCGCCTGCGGCCTACGTAAGTGGTGCAAACTTCTTGTCTTGAAGTTTGATTGGTCTTCCGCGTAAACCAAGCTACTCAGTCTCTTTTCTCAACCGAATTTTCCTACTGAGCTCTCCTCATACTATTATTCTTGACATCTCTGATTAGCATATAAATAGTCGCCTAGGCCATCCCTCCTTCGAATACCCTGGATCAGTTGGGGCTGGTCCCCAGCATGTGGCGACCGAACAGGGACCTCAGGAGGCAATACTCGAAGAGCTGAGCAGACACGAACCACGCAATCAGCAGGCAATAAGCATGGAGCTCAGCAGTGACGAATCATGCTGCTCAACTGGCAATAATCAAGCACGTGAGCAGGCAGGAATCACGCAGCTCAGCTGGCAATTGTCAAGCAGATGAGCCGACAGGAATCACGCAGCTCAGCTGGCAATTGTCATGCAGATGAGCCGGCAGGAATCACGCAGCTCAGCAGGCCCTGATCACGTGATTCTGCAGGCACTGATCACCTGGCTGATCAAGTACAGATCACGTGACTGAGCATGCACTGATCACGTGGCTATCATGCACTGATGACGTGACTGCGCATGCACTGATGACGTGGCTGATCAGGCACTGATCACATGGCTCATCATGCACTGATCACGTGTTTATCAGGCAATGATCAGTGACTGACAGGCGCTGATCGTGGGACTGTGCACGCACTGATCACGTGGCTATCATGCACTGATCACGTGACTGCGCATGCACTGATGACGTGGCTGTTCGGGCACTGATCACATGTTTATCAGGCAGTGATCAGTGACTGACAGGCGCTGATCAGGGGACTGTGCACGCACTGATCAGGTGGCTGATCAGGAACTGACCACCTGACTGCGCATGCAGTGATCACGTGGCTGGTCGTTCACTGATCACGTGTTTATCATACGGTGATCACGTGACTGAGAGGCGCTGATCACGTGACTGTGCCGTCAGTGATCACGTGGCTGAGCAGGCACTGATATCGTGACTGAGCATGCACTGATCATGTGCCGGGAGCCGGGGAGGCATTCCACTCTGGACAAAGGTCATGAGGAAGGAGGCTCGGCATACGCAAATGCGGGATCGAGCCTCAGGAGTCCACCCGGATATTCTCGAGCATCTCCCCCAAAAAAACCAGAGTCTGCCTACTGTATTGCTTTGTGCTCTCACCTCTGATTTCACTGGGGGCTGTCCCCCACCACCATCTCGCTCTCTCTGTCAAAGAGTTAACTTACAGCTCCAATTCATAAAGTTCCTTGTCATTCTTCCCTTTAACTTCCAGCTGAGTCTCCATCTGGAGCTCGGAACCCACCACGCTCACTAATTATGCCTGGGCTGCTAAGACCCACTCGAGAAGGTGTCTAGGGTGAGGCACCTTTCGCTATTCGAGAGGGCGCCTGCGGCCTACGTAAGTGGTGCAAACTTCTTGTCTTGAAGTTTGATTGGTCTTCCGCGTAAACCAAGCTACTCAGTCTCTTTTCTCCACCGAATTTTCCTACTGAGCTCTCCTCATACTATTATTCTTGACATCTCTGATTAGCATATAAATAGTCGCCTAGGCCATCTCTCCTTCGAATACCCTGGATCAGTTGGGGCTGGTCCTCGGCAGGTGGCGACCGAACAGGGACCTCAGGAGGCGATACTCAAAGAGCTGAGCAGACACGAACCACGCAATCAGCAGGCAATAAGCATGGAGCTCAGCAGTGACGAATCATGCTGCTCAACTGGCAATAATCAAGCACGTGAGCAGGCAGGAATCACGCAGCTCAGCTGGCAATTGTCAAGCAGATGAGCCGACAGGAATCACGCAGCTCAGCTGGCAATTGTCATGCAGATGAGCCGGCAGGAATCACGCAGCTCAGCAGGCCCTGATCACGTGATTCTGCAGGCACTGATCACCTGGCTGATCAAGTCCAGATCACGTGACTGAGCATGCACTGATCACGTGGCTATCATGCACTGATGACGTGACTGCGCATGCACTTATGACGTGGCTGATCAGGCACTGATCACATGGCTCATCATGCACTGATCACGTGTTTATCAGGCAATGATCAGTGACTGACAGGCGCTGATCATGGGACTGTGCACTGATCACGTGATCATGCACTGATCACGTGGCACTGATCATCATGCACTGATCACGTGATCAGGCAATGATCAGTGACTGACAGCGCTGATCATGGGACTGTGCACGCACTGATCACGTGGCTATCATGCACTGATCACGTGACTGCGCATGCACTGATGACGTGGCTGTTCACTGATCACGTGTTTATCAGGCAGTGATCAGTGACTGACAGGCGCTGATCAGGGGACTGTGCACGCACTGATCAGGTGGCTGATCAGGAACTGACCACCTGACTGCGCATGCAGTGATCACGTGGCTGGTCGTTCACTGATCACGTGTTTATCATACGGTGATCACGTGACTGAGAGGCGCTGATCACGTGACTGTGCCGTCAGTGATCACGTGGCTGAGCAGGCACTGATATCGTGACTGAGCATGCACTGATCATGTGCCGGGAGCCGGGGAGGCATTCCACTCTGGACAAAGGTCATGAGGAAGGAGGCTCGGCATACGCAAATGCGGGATCGAGCCTCAGGAGTCCACCCGGATATTCTCGAGCATCTCCCCCAAAAAAACCAGAGTCTGCCTACTGTATTGCTTTGTGCTCTCACCTCTGATTTCACTGGGGGCTGTCCCCCACCACCATCTCGCTCTCTCTGTCAAAGAGTTAACTTACAGCTCCAATTCATAAAGTTCCTTGTCATTCTTCCCTTTAACTTCCAGCTGAGTCTCCATCTGGAGCTCGGAACCCACCACGCTCACTAATTATGCCTGGGCTGCTAAGACCCACTCTAGAAGGTGTCTAGGGTGAGGCACCTTTCGCTATTCGAGAGGGCGCCTGCGGCCTACGTAAGTGGTGCAAACTTCTTGTCTTGAAGTTTGATTGGTCTTCCGCGGAAACCAAGCTACTCAGTCTCTTTTCTCCACCGAATTTTCCTACTGATCTCTCCTCATACTATTATTCTTGACATCTCTGATTAGCATATAAATAGTCGCCTAGGCCATCTCTCCTTCGAATACCCTGGATCAGTTGGGGCTGGTCCCCGGCAGGTGGCGACCGAACAGGGACCTCAGGAGGCAATCCTCAAAGAGCTGAGCAGACACGAACCACGCAACCAGCAGGCAATAAGCATGGAGCTCAGCAGTGACGAATCATGCTGCTAAACTGGCAATAATCAAGCACGTGAGCAGGCAGGAATCACGCAGCTCAGCTGGCAATTGTCAAGCAGATGAGCCGACAGGAATCACGCAGCTCAGCTGGCAATTGTCATGCAGATGAGCCGGCAGGAATCACGCAGCTCAGCAGGCCCTGATCACGTGATTCTGCAGGCACTGATCACCTGGCTGATCAAGTCCAGATCACGTGACTGAGCATGCACTGATCACGTGGCTATCATGCACTGATGACGTGACCGCGCATGCACTGATGACGTGGCTGATCGGGCACTGATCACATGGCTCATCATGCACTGATCACGTGTTTATCAGGCAATGATCAGTGACTGACAGGCGCTGATCATGGGACTGTGCACGCACTGATCACGTGGCTATCATGCACTGATCACGTGACTGCGCATGCACTGATGACGTGGCTGTTCGGGCACTGATCACGTGTTTATCAGGCAGTGATCAGTGACTGACAGGCGCTGATCAGGGGACTGTGCACGCACTGATCAGGTGGCTGATCAGGAACTGACCACCTGACCGCGCATGCAGTGATCACGTGGCTGGTCGTTCACTGATCACGTGTTTATCATACGGTGATCACGTGACTGAGAGGCGCTGATCACGTGACTGTGCCGTCAGTGATCACGTGGCTGAGCAGGCACTGATATCGTGACTGAGCATGCACTGATCATGTGCCGGGAGCCGGGGAGGCATTCCACTCTGGACAAAGGTCATGAGGAAGGAGGCTCGGCATACGCAAATGCGGGATCGAGCCTCAGGAGTCCACCCGGATATTCTCGAGCATCTCCCCCAAAAAAACCGGAGTCTGCCTACTGTATTGCTTTGTGCTCTCACCTCTGATTTCACTGGGGGCTGTCCCCCACCACCATCTCGCTCTCTCTGTCAAAGAGTTAACTTACAGCTCCAATTCATAAAGTTCCTTGTCATTCTTCCCTTTAACTTCCAGCTGAGTCTCCATCTGGAGCGCGGAACCCACCACGCTCACTAATTATGCCTGGGCTGCTAAGACCCACTCGAGAAGGTGTCTAGGGTGAGGCACCTTTCGCTATTCGAGAGGGCGCCTGCGGCCTACGTAAGTGGTGCAAACTTCTTGTCTTGAAGTTTGATTGGTCTTCCGCGTAAACCAAGCTACTCAGTCTCTTTTCTCCACCGAATTTTCCTACTGAGCTCTCCTCATACTATTATTCTTGACATCTCTGATTAGCATATAAATAGTCGCCTAGGCCATCTCTCCTTCGAATACCCTGGATCAGTTGGGGCTGGTCCCCGGCAGGTGGCGACCGAACAGGGACCTCAGGAGGCAATACTCAAAGAGCTGAGCAGACACGAACCACGCAATCAGCAGGCAATAAGCATGGAGCTCAGCAGTGACGAATCATGCTGCTCAACTGGCAATAATCAAGCACGTGACCAGGCAGGAATCACGCAGCTCAGCTGGCAATTGTCAAGCAGATGAGCCGACAGGAATCACGCAGCTCAGCTGGCAATTGTCATGCAGATGAGCCGGCAGGAATCACGCAGCTCAGCAGGCCCTGATCACGTGACTCTGCAGGCACTGATCACGTGGCTGATCAAGTCCAGATCACGTGACTGAGCATGCACTGATCACGTGGCTATCATGCACTGATGACGTGACTGCGCATGCACTGATGACGTGGCTGATCGGGCACTGATCACATGGCTCATCATGCACTGATCACGTGTTTATCAGGCAATGATCAGTGACTGACAGGCGCTGATCATGGGACTGTGCACGCACTGATCACGTGGCTATCATGCACTGATCACGTGACTGCGCATGCACTGATGACGTGGCTGTTCGGGCACTGATCACGTGTTTATCAGGCAGTGATCAGTGACTGACAGGCGCTGATCAGGGGACTGTGCACGCACTGATCAGGTGGCTGATCAGGAACTGACCACCTGACCGCGCATGCAGTGATCACGTGGCTGGTCGTTCACTGATCACGTGTTTATCATACGGTGATCACGTGACTGAGAGGCGCTGATCACGTGACTGTGCCGTCAGTGATCACGTGGCTGAGCAGGCACTGATATCGTGACTGAGCATGCACTGATCATGTGCCGGGAGCCGGGGAGGCATTCCACTCTGGACAAAGGTCATGAGGAAGGAGGCTCGGCATACGCAAATGCGGGATCGAGCCTCAGGAGTCCACCCGGATATTCTCGAGCATCTCCCCCAAAAAAACCGGAGTCTGCCTACTGTATTGCTTTGTGCTCTCACCTCTGATTTCACTGGGGGCTGTCCCCCACCACCATCTCGCTCTCTCTGTCAAAGAGTTAACTTACAGCTCCAATTCATAAAGTTCCTTGTCATTCTTCCCTTTAACTTCCAGCTGAGTCTCCATCTGGAGCGCGGAACCCACCACGCTTACTAATTATGCCTGGGCTGCTAAGACCCACTCGAGAAGGTGTCTAGGGTGAGGCACCTTTCGCTATTCGAGAGGGCGCCTGCGGCCTACGTAAGTGGTGCAAACTTCTTGTCTTGAAGTTTGATTGGTCTTCCGCGTAAACCAAGCTACTCAGTCTCTTTTCTCCACCGAATTTTCCTACTGAGCTCTCCTCATACTATTATTCTTGACATCTCTGATTAGCATATAAATAGTCGCCTAGGCCATCTCTCCTTCGAATACCCTGGATCAGTTGGGGCTGGTCCCCGGCAGGTGGCGACCGAACAGGGACCTCAGGAGGCAATACTCAAAGAGCTGAGCAGACACGAACCACGCAATCAGCAGGCAATAAGCATGGAGCTCAGCAGTGACGAATCATGCTGCTCAACTGGCAATAATCAAGCACGTGACCAGGCAGGAATCACGCAGCTCAGCTGGCAATTGTCAAGCAGATGAGCCGACAGGAATCACGCAGCTCAGCTGGCAATTGTCATGCAGATGAGCCGGCAGGAATCACGCAGCTCAGCAGGCCCTGATCACGTGACTCTGCAGGCACTGATCACGTGGCTGATCAAGTCCAGATCACGTGACTGAGCATGCACTGATCACGTGGCTATCATGCACTGATGACGTGACTGCGCATGCACTGATGACGTGGCTGATCGGGCACTGATCACATGGCTCATCATGCACTGATCACGTGTTTATCAGGCAATGATCAGTGACTGACAGGCGCTGATCATGGGACTGTGCACGCACTGATCACGTGGCTATCATGCACTGATCACGTGACTGCGCATGCACTGATGACGTGGCTGTTCGGGCACTGATCACGTGTTTATCAGGCAGTGATCAGTGACTGACAGGCGCTGATCAGGGGACTGTGCACGCACTGATCAGGTGGCTGATCAGGAACTGACCACCTGACCGCGCATGCAGTGATCACGTGGCTGGTCGTTCACTGATCACGTGTTTATCATACGGTGATCACGTGACTGAGAGGCGCTGATCACGTGACTGTGCCGTCAGTGATCACGTGGCTGAGCAGGCACTGATATCGTGACTGAGCATGCACTGATCATGTGCCGGGAGCCGGGGAGGCATTCCACTCTGGACAAAGGTCATGAGGAAGGAGGCTCGGCATACGCAAATGCGGGATCGAGCCTCAGGAGTCCACCCGGATATTCTCGAGCATCTCCCCCAAAAAACCGGAGTCTGCCTACTGTATTGCTTTGTGCTCTCACCTCTGATTTCACTGGGGGCTGTCCCCCACCACCATCTCGCTCTCTCTGTCAAAGAGTTAACTTACAGCTCCAATTCATAAAGTTCCTTGTCATTCTTCCCTTTAACTTCCAGCTGAGTCTCCATCTGGAGCGCGGAACCCACCACGCTTACTAATTATGCCTGGGCTGCTAAGACCCACTCGAGAAGGTGTCTAGGGTGAGGCACCTTTCGCTATTCGAGAGGGCGCCTGCGGCCTACGTAAGTGGTGCAAACTTCTTGTCTTGAAGTTTGATTGGTCTTCCGCGTAAACCAAGCTACTCAGTCTCTTTTCTCCACCGAATTTTCCTACTGAGCTCTCCTCATACTATTATTCTTGACATCTCTGATTAGCATATAAATAGTCGCCTAGGCCATCTCTCCTTCGAATACCCTGGATCAGTTGGGGCTGGTCCCCGGCAGGTGGCGACCGAACAGGGACCTCAGGAGGCAATACTCAAAGAGCTGAGCAGACACGAACCACGCAATCAGCAGGCAATAAGCATGGAGCTCAGCAGTGACGAATCATGCTGCTCAACTGGCAATAATCAAGCACGTGACCAGGCAGGAATCACGCAGCTCAGCTGGCAATTGTCAAGCAGATGAGCCGACAGGAATCACGCAGCTCAGCTGGCAATTGTCATGCAGATGAGCCGGCAGGAATCACGCAGCTCAGCAGGCCCTGATCACGTGACTCTGCAGGCACTGATCACGTGGCTGATCAAGTCCAGATCACGTGACTGAGCATGCACTGATCACGTGGCTATCATGCACTGATGACGTGACTGCGCATGCACTGATGACGTGGCTGATCGGGCACTGATCACATGGCTCATCATGCACTGATCACGTGTTTATCAGGCAATGATCAGTGACTGACAGGCGCTGATCATGGGACTGTGCACGCACTGATCACGTGGCTATCATGCACTGATCACGTGACTGCGCATGCACTGATGACGTGGCTGTTCGGGCACTGATCACGTGTTTATCAGGCAGTGATCAGTGACTGACAGGCGCTGATCAGGGGACTGTGCACGCACTGATCAGGTGGCTGATCAGGAACTGACCACCTGACCGCGCATGCAGTGATCACGTGGCTGGTCGTTCACTGATCACGTGTTTATCATACGGTGATCACGTGACTGAGAGGCGCTGATCACGTGACTGTGCCGTCAGTGATCACGTGGCTGAGCAGGCACTGATATCGTGACTGAGCATGCACTGATCATGTGCCGGGAGCCGGGGAGGCATTCCACTCTGGACAAAGGTCATGAGGAAGGAGGCTCGGCATACGCAAATGCGGGATCGAGCCTCAGGAGTCCACCCGGATATTCTCGAGCATCTCCCCCCAAAAAACCGGAGTCTGCCTACTGTATTGCTTTGTGCTCTCACCTCTGATTTCACTGGGGGCTGTCCCCCACCACCATCTCGCTCTCTCTGTCAAAGAGTTAACTTACAGCTCCAATTCATAAAGTTCCTTGTCATTCTTCCCTTTAACTTCCAGCTGAGTCTCCATCTGGAGCGCGGAACCCACCACGCTTACTAATTATGCCTGGGCTGCTAAGACCCACTCGAGAAGGTGTCTAGGGTGAGGCACCTTTCGCTATTCGAGAGGGCGCCTGCGGCCTACGTAAGTGGTGCAAACTTCTTGTCTTGAAGTTTGATTGGTCTTCCGCGTAAACCAAGCTACTCAGTCTCTTTTCTCCACCGAATTTTCCTACTGAGCTCTCCTCATACTATTATTCTTGACATCTCTGATTAGCATATAAATAGTCGCCTAGGCCATCTCTCCTTCGAATACCCTGGATCAGTTGGGGCTGGTCCCCGGCAGGTGGCGACCGAACAGGGACCTCAGGAGGCAATACTCAAAGAGCTGAGCAGACACGAACCACGCAATCAGCAGGCAATAAGCATGGAGCTCAGCAGTGACGAATCATGCTGCTCAACTGGCAATAATCAAGCACGTGACCAGGCAGGAATCACGCAGCTCAGCTGGCAATTGTCAAGCAGATGAGCCGACAGGAATCACGCAGCTCAGCTGGCAATTGTCATGCAGATGAGCCGGCAGGAATCACGCAGCTCAGCAGGCCCTGATCACGTGACTCTGCAGGCACTGATCACGTGGCTGATCAAGTCCAGATCACGTGACTGAGCATGCACTGATCACGTGGCTATCATGCACTGATGACGTGACTGCGCATGCACTGATGACGTGGCTGATCGGGCACTGATCACATGGCTCATCATGCACTGATCACGTGTTTATCAGGCAATGATCAGTGACTGACAGGCGCTGATCATGGGACTGTGCACGCACTGATCACGTGGCTATCATGCACTGATCACGTGACTGCGCATGCACTGATGACGTGGCTGTTCGGGCACTGATCACGTGTTTATCAGGCAGTGATCAGTGACTGACAGGCGCTGATCAGGGGACTGTGCACGCACTGATCAGGTGGCTGATCAGGAACTGACCACCTGACCGCGCATGCAGTGATCACGTGGCTGGTCGTTCACTGATCACGTGTTTATCATACGGTGATCACGTGACTGAGAGGCGCTGATCACGTGACTGTGCCGTCAGTGATCACGTGGCTGAGCAGGCACTGATATCGTGACTGAGCATGCACTGATCATGTGCCGGGAGCCGGGGAGGCATTCCACTCTGGACAAAGGTCATGAGGAAGGAGGCTCGGCATACGCAAATGCGGGATCGAGCCTCAGGAGTCCACCCGGATATTCTCGAGCATCTCCCCCAAAAAAACCGGAGTCTGCCTACTGTATTGCTTTGTGCTCTCACCTCTGATTTCACTGGGGGCTGTCCCCCACCACCATCTCGCTCTCTCTGTCAAAGAGTTAACTTACAGCTCCAATTCATAAAGTTCCTTGTCATTCTTCCCTTTAACTTCCAGCTGAGTCTCCATCTGGAGCGCGGAACCCACCACGCTTACTAATTATGCCTGGGCTGCTAAGACCCACTCGAGAAGGTGTCTAGGGTGAGGCACCTTTCGCTATTCGAGAGGGCGCCTGCGGCCTACGTAAGTGGTGCAAACTTCTTGTCTTGAAGTTTGATTGGTCTTCCGCGTAAACCAAGCTACTCAGTCTCTTTTCTCCACCGAATTTTCCTACTGAGCTCTCCTCATACTATTATTCTTGACATCTCTGATTAGCATATAAATAGTCGCCTAGGCCATCTCTCCTTCGAATACCCTGGATCAGTTGGGGCTGGTCCCCGGCAGGTGGCGACCGAACAGGGACCTCAGGAGGCAATACTCAAAGAGCTGAGCAGACACGAACCACGCAATCAGCAGGCAATAAGCATGGAGCTCAGCAGTGACGAATCATGCTGCTCAACTGGCAATAATCAAGCACGTGACCAGGCAGGAATCACGCAGCTCAGCTGGCAATTGTCAAGCAGATGAGCCGACAGGAATCACGCAGCTCAGCTGGCAATTGTCATGCAGATGAGCCGGCAGGAATCACGCAGCTCAGCAGGCCCTGATCACGTGACTCTGCAGGCACTGATCACGTGGCTGATCAAGTCCAGATCACGTGACTGAGCATGCACTGATCACGTGGCTATCATGCACTGATGACGTGACTGCGCATGCACTGATGACGTGGCTGATCGGGCACTGATCACATGGCTCATCATGCACTGATCACGTGTTTATCAGGCAATGATCAGTGACTGACAGGCGCTGATCATGGGACTGTGCACGCACTGATCACGTGGCTATCATGCACTGATCACGTGACTGCGCATGCACTGATGACGTGGCTGTTCGGGCACTGATCACGTGTTTATCAGGCAGTGATCAGTGACTGACAGGCGCTGATCAGGGGACTGTGCACGCACTGATCAGGTGGCTGATCAGGAACTGACCACCTGACCGCGCATGCAGTGATCACGTGGCTGGTCGTTCACTGATCACGTGTTTATCATACGGTGATCACGTGACTGAGAGGCGCTGATCACGTGACTGTGCCGTCAGTGATCACGTGGCTGAGCAGGCACTGATATCGTGACTGAGCATGCACTGATCATGTGCCGGGAGCCGGGGAGGCATTCCACTCTGGACAAAGGTCATGAGGAAGGAGGCTCGGCATACGCAAATGCGGGATCGAGCCTCAGGAGTCCACCCGGATATTCTCGAGCATCTCCCCCCAAAAAGGAGTCTGCCTACTGTATTGCTTTGTGCTCTCACCTCTGATTTCACTGGGGGCTGTCCCCCACCACCATCTCGCTCTCTCTGTCAAAGAGTTAACTTACAGCTCCAATTCATAAAGTTCCTTGTCATTCTTCCCTTTAACTTCCAGCTGAGTCTCCATCTGGAGCGCGGAACCCACCACGCTTACTAATTATGCCTGGGCTGCTAAGACCCACTCGAGAAGGTGTCTAGGGTGAGGCACCTTTCGCTATTCGAGAGGGCGCCTGCGGCCTACGTAAGTGGTGCAAACTTCTTGTCTTGAAGTTTGATTGGTCTTCCGCGTAAACCAAGCTACTCAGTCTCTTTTCTCCACCGAATTTTCCTACTGAGCTCTCCTCATACTATTATTCTTGACATCTCTGATTAGCATATAAATAGTCGCCTAGGCCATCTCTCCTTCGAATACCCTGGATCAGTTGGGGCTGGTCCCCGGCAGGTGGCGACCGAACAGGGACCTCAGGAGGCAATACTCAAAGAGCTGAGCAGACACGAACCACGCAATCAGCAGGCAATAAGCATGGAGCTCAGCAGTGACGAATCATGCTGCTCAACTGGCAATAATCAAGCACGTGACCAGGCAGGAATCACGCAGCTCAGCTGGCAATTGTCAAGCAGATGAGCCGACAGGAATCACGCAGCTCAGCTGGCAATTGTCATGCAGATGAGCCGGCAGGAATCACGCAGCTCAGCAGGCCCTGATCACGTGACTCTGCAGGCACTGATCACGTGGCTGATCAAGTCCAGATCACGTGACTGAGCATGCACTGATCACGTGGCTATCATGCACTGATGACGTGACTGCGCATGCACTGATGACGTGGCTGATCGGGCACTGATCACATGGCTCATCATGCACTGATCACGTGTTTATCAGGCAATGATCAGTGACTGACAGGCGCTGATCATGGGACTGTGCACGCACTGATCACGTGGCTATCATGCACTGATCACGTGACTGCGCATGCACTGATGACGTGGCTGTTCGGGCACTGATCACGTGTTTATCAGGCAGTGATCAGTGACTGACAGGCGCTGATCAGGGGACTGTGCACGCACTGATCAGGTGGCTGATCAGGAACTGACCACCTGACCGCGCATGCAGTGATCACGTGGCTGGTCGTTCACTGATCACGTGTTTATCATACGGTGATCACGTGACTGAGAGGCGCTGATCACGTGACTGTGCCGTCAGTGATCACGTGGCTGAGCAGGCACTGATATCGTGACTGAGCATGCACTGATCATGTGCCGGGAGCCGGGGAGGCATTCCACTCTGGACAAAGGTCATGAGGAAGGAGGCTCGGCATACGCAAATGCGGGATCGAGCCTCAGGAGTCCACCCGGATATTCTCGAGCATCTCCCCCAAAAAAACCGAGTCTGCCTACTGTATTGCTTTGTGCTCTCACCTCTGATTTCACTGGGGGCTGTCCCCCACCACCATCTCGCTCTCTCTGTCAAAGAGTTAACTTACAGCTCCAATTCATAAAGTTCCTTGTCATTCTTCCCTTTAACTTCCAGCTGAGTCTCCATCTGGAGCGCGGAACCCACCACGCTTACTAATTATGCCTGGGCTGCTAAGACCCACTCGAGAAGGTGTCTAGGGTGAGGCACCTTTCGCTATTCGAGAGGGCGCCTGCGGCCTACGTAAGTGGTGCAAACTTCTTGTCTTGAAGTTTGATTGGTCTTCCGCGTAAACCAAGCTACTCAGTCTCTTTTCTCCACCGAATTTTCCTACTGAGCTCTCCTCATACTATTATTCTTGACATCTCTGATTAGCATATAAATAGTCGCCTAGGCCATCTCTCCTTCGAATACCCTGGATCAGTTGGGGCTGGTCCCCGGCAGGTGGCGACCGAACAGGGACCTCAGGAGGCAATACTCAAAGAGCTGAGCAGACACGAACCACGCAATCAGCAGGCAATAAGCATGGAGCTCAGCAGTGACGAATCATGCTGCTCAACTGGCAATAATCAAGCACGTGACCAGGCAGGAATCACGCAGCTCAGCTGGCAATTGTCAAGCAGATGAGCCGACAGGAATCACGCAGCTCAGCTGGCAATTGTCATGCAGATGAGCCGGCAGGAATCACGCAGCTCAGCAGGCCCTGATCACGTGACTCTGCAGGCACTGATCACGTGGCTGATCAAGTCCAGATCACGTGACTGAGCATGCACTGATCACGTGGCTATCATGCACTGATGACGTGACTGCGCATGCACTGATGACGTGGCTGATCGGGCACTGATCACATGGCTCATCATGCACTGATCACGTGTTTATCAGGCAATGATCAGTGACTGACAGGCGCTGATCATGGGACTGTGCACGCACTGATCACGTGGCTATCATGCACTGATCACGTGACTGCGCATGCACTGATGACGTGGCTGTTCGGGCACTGATCACGTGTTTATCAGGCAGTGATCAGTGACTGACAGGCGCTGATCAGGGGACTGTGCACGCACTGATCAGGTGGCTGATCAGGAACTGACCACCTGACCGCGCATGCAGTGATCACGTGGCTGGTCGTTCACTGATCACGTGTTTATCATACGGTGATCACGTGACTGAGAGGCGCTGATCACGTGACTGTGCCGTCAGTGATCACGTGGCTGAGCAGGCACTGATATCGTGACTGAGCATGCACTGATCATGTGCCGGGAGCCGGGGAGGCATTCCACTCTGGACAAAGGTCATGAGGAAGGAGGCT
The DNA here is from genome assembly GCF_032452875.1 of Bos javanicus. Taxonomy (NCBI): domain Eukaryota; kingdom Metazoa; phylum Chordata; class Mammalia; order Artiodactyla; family Bovidae; genus Bos; species Bos javanicus. The sequence continues at coordinate 71,399 of NW_026894585.1, forward strand.
CGGCATACGCAAATGCGGGATCGAGCCTCAGGAGTCCACCCGGATATTCTCGAGCATCTCCCCCAAAAAACCGGAGTCTGCCTACTGTATTGCTTTGTGCTCTCACCTCTGATTTCACTGGGGGCTGTCCCCCACCACCATCTCGCTCTCTCTGTCAAAGAGTTAACTTACAGCTCCAATTCATAAAGTTCCTTGTCATTCTTCCCTTTAACTTCCAGCTGAGTCTCCATCTGGAGCGCGGAACCCACCACGCTTACTAATTATGCCTGGGCTGCTAAGACCCACTCGAGAAGGTGTCTAGGGTGAGGCACCTTTCGCTATTCGAGAGGGCGCCTGCGGCCTACGTAAGTGGTGCAAACTTCTTGTCTTGAAGTTTGATTGGTCTTCCGCGTAAACCAAGCTACTCAGTCTCTTTTCTCCACCGAATTTTCCTACTGAGCTCTCCTCATACTATTATTCTTGACATCTCTGATTAGCATATAAATAGTCGCCTAGGCCATCTCTCCTTCGAATACCCTGGATCAGTTGGGGCTGGTCCCCGGCAGGTGGCGACCGAACAGGGACCTCAGGAGGCAATACTCAAAGAGCTGAGCAGACACGAACCACGCAATCAGCAGGCAATAAGCATGGAGCTCAGCAGTGACGAATCATGCTGCTCAACTGGCAATAATCAAGCACGTGACCAGGCAGGAATCACGCAGCTCAGCTGGCAATTGTCAAGCAGATGAGCCGACAGGAATCACGCAGCTCAGCTGGCAATTGTCATGCAGATGAGCCGGCAGGAATCACGCAGCTCAGCAGGCCCTGATCACGTGACTCTGCAGGCACTGATCACGTGGCTGATCAAGTCCAGATCACGTGACTGAGCATGCACTGATCACGTGGCTATCATGCACTGATGACGTGACTGCGCATGCACTGATGACGTGGCTGATCGGGCACTGATCACATGGCTCATCATGCACTGATCACGTGTTTATCAGGCAATGATCAGTGACTGACAGGCGCTGATCATGGGACTGTGCACGCACTGATCACGTGGCTATCATGCACTGATCACGTGACTGCGCATGCACTGATGACGTGGCTGTTCGGGCACTGATCACGTGTTTATCAGGCAGTGATCAGTGACTGACAGGCGCTGATCAGGGGACTGTGCACGCACTGATCAGGTGGCTGATCAGGAACTGACCACCTGACCGCGCATGCAGTGATCACGTGGCTGGTCGTTCACTGATCACGTGTTTATCATACGGTGATCACGTGACTGAGAGGCGCTGATCACGTGACTGTGCCGTCAGTGATCACGTGGCTGAGCAGGCACTGATATCGTGACTGAGCATGCACTGATCATGTGCCGGGAGCCGGGGAGGCATTCCACTCTGGACAAAGGTCATGAGGAAGGAGGCTCGGCATACGCAAATGCGGGATCGAGCCTCAGGAGTCCACCCGGATATTCTCGAGCATCTCCCCCCAAAAAAACCGGAGTCTGCCTACTGTATTGCTTTGTGCTCTCACCTCTGATTTCACTGGGGGCTGTCCCCCACCACCATCTCGCTCTCTCTGTCAAAGAGTTAACTTACAGCTCCAATTCATAAAGTTCCTTGTCATTCTTCCCTTTAACTTCCAGCTGAGTCTCCATCTGGAGCGCGGAACCCACCACGCTTACTAATTATGCCTGGGCTGCTAAGACCCACTCGAGAAGGTGTCTAGGGTGAGGCACCTTTCGCTATTCGAGAGGGCGCCTGCGGCCTACGTAAGTGGTGCAAACTTCTTGTCTTGAAGTTTGATTGGTCTTCCGCGTAAACCAAGCTACTCAGTCTCTTTTCTCCACCGAATTTTCCTACTGAGCTCTCCTCATACTATTATTCTTGACATCTCTGATTAGCATATAAATAGTCGCCTAGGCCATCTCTCCTTCGAATACCCTGGATCAGTTGGGGCTGGTCCCCGGCAGGTGGCGACCGAACAGGGACCTCAGGAGGCAATACTCAAAGAGCTGAGCAGACACGAACCACGCAATCAGCAGGCAATAAGCATGGAGCTCAGCAGTGACGAATCATGCTGCTCAACTGGCAATAATCAAGCACGTGACCAGGCAGGAATCACGCAGCTCAGCTGGCAATTGTCAAGCAGATGAGCCGACAGGAATCACGCAGCTCAGCTGGCAATTGTCATGCAGATGAGCCGGCAGGAATCACGCAGCTCAGCAGGCCCTGATCACGTGACTCTGCAGGCACTGATCACGTGGCTGATCAAGTCCAGATCACGTGACTGAGCATGCACTGATCACGTGGCTATCATGCACTGATGACGTGACTGCGCATGCACTGATGACGTGGCTGATCACTGATCACATGGCTCATCATGCACTGATCACGTGTTTATCAGGCAATGATCAGTGACTGACAGGCGCTGATCATGGGACTGTGCACGCACTGATCACGTGGCTATCATGCACTGATCACGTGACTGCGCATGCACTGATGACGTGGCTGTTCGGGCACTGATCACGTGTTTATCAGGCAGTGATCAGTGACTGACAGGCGCTGATCAGGGGACTGTGCACGCACTGATCAGGTGGCTGATCAGGAACTGACCACCTGACCGCGCATGCAGTGATCACGTGGCTGGTCGTTCACTGATCACGTGTTTATCATACGGTGATCACGTGACTGAGAGGCGCTGATCACGTGACTGTGCCGTCAGTGATCACGTGGCTGAGCAGGCACTGATATCGTGACTGAGCATGCACTGATCATGTGCCGGGAGCCGGGGAGGCATTCCACTCTGGACAAAGGTCATGAGGAAGGAGGCTCGGCATACGCAAATGCGGGATCGAGCCTCAGGAGTCCACCCGGATATTCTCGAGCATCTCCCCCCAAAAAACCGGAGTCTGCCTACTGTATTGCTTTGTGCTCTCACCTCTGATTTCACTGGGGGCTGTCCCCCACCACCATCTCGCTCTCTCTGTCAAAGAGTTAACTTACAGCTCCAATTCATAAAGTTCCTTGTCATTCTTCCCTTTAACTTCCAGCTGAGTCTCCATCTGGAGCGCGGAACCCACCACGCTTACTAATTATGCCTGGGCTGCTAAGACCCACTCGAGAAGGTGTCTAGGGTGAGGCACCTTTCGCTATTCGAGAGGGCGCCTGCGGCCTACGTAAGTGGTGCAAACTTCTTGTCTTGAAGTTTGATTGGTCTTCCGCGTAAACCAAGCTACTCAGTCTCTTTTCTCCACCGAATTTTCCTACTGAGCTCTCCTCATACTATTATTCTTGACATCTCTGATTAGCATATAAATAGTCGCCTAGGCCATCTCTCCTTCGAATACCCTGGATCAGTTGGGGCTGGTCCCCGGCAGGTGGCGACCGAACAGGGACCTCAGGAGGCAATACTCAAAGAGCTGAGCAGACACGAACCACGCAATCAGCAGGCAATAAGCATGGAGCTCAGCAGTGACGAATCATGCTGCTCAACTGGCAATAATCAAGCACGTGACCAGGCAGGAATCACGCAGCTCAGCTGGCAATTGTCAAGCAGATGAGCCGACAGGAATCACGCAGCTCAGCTGGCAATTGTCATGCAGATGAGCCGGCAGGAATCACGCAGCTCAGCAGGCCCTGATCACGTGACTCTGCAGGCACTGATCACGTGGCTGATCAAGTCCAGATCACGTGACTGAGCATGCACTGATCACGTGGCTATCATGCACTGATGACGTGACTGCGCATGCACTGATGACGTGGCTGATCGGGCACTGATCACATGGCTCATCATGCACTGATCACGTGTTTATCAGGCAATGATCAGTGACTGACAGGCGCTGATCATGGGACTGTGCACGCACTGATCACGTGGCTATCATGCACTGATCACGTGACTGCGCATGCACTGATGACGTGGCTGTTCGGGCACTGATCACGTGTTTATCAGGCAGTGATCAGTGACTGACAGGCGCTGATCAGGGGACTGTGCACGCACTGATCAGGTGGCTGATCAGGAACTGACCACCTGACCGCGCATGCAGTGATCACGTGGCTGGTCGTTCACTGATCACGTGTTTATCATACGGTGATCACGTGACTGAGAGGCGCTGATCACGTGACTGTGCCGTCAGTGATCACGTGGCTGAGCAGGCACTGATATCGTGACTGAGCATGCACTGATCATGTGCCGGGAGCCGGGGAGGCATTCCACTCTGGACAAAGGTCATGAGGAAGGAGGCTCGGCATACGCAAATGCGGGATCGAGCCTCAGGAGTCCACCCGGATATTCTCGAGCATCTCCCCCCAAAAAAACCGGAGTCTGCCTACTGTATTGCTTTGTGCTCTCACCTCTGATTTCACTGGGGGCTGTCCCCCACCACCATCTCGCTCTCTCTGTCAAAGAGTTAACTTACAGCTCCAATTCATAAAGTTCCTTGTCATTCTTCCCTTTAACTTCCAGCTGAGTCTCCATCTGGAGCGCGGAACCCACCACGCTTACTAATTATGCCTGGGCTGCTAAGACCCACTCGAGAAGGTGTCTAGGGTGAGGCACCTTTCGCTATTCGAGAGGGCGCCTGCGGCCTACGTAAGTGGTGCAAACTTCTTGTCTTGAAGTTTGATTGGTCTTCCGCGTAAACCAAGCTACTCAGTCTCTTTTCTCCACCGAATTTTCCTACTGAGCTCTCCTCATACTATTATTCTTGACATCTCTGATTAGCATATAAATAGTCGCCTAGGCCATCTCTCCTTCGAATACCCTGGATCAGTTGGGGCTGGTCCCCGGCAGGTGGCGACCGAACAGGGACCTCAGGAGGCAATACTCAAAGAGCTGAGCAGACACGAACCACGCAATCAGCAGGCAATAAGCATGGAGCTCAGCAGTGACGAATCATGCTGCTCAACTGGCAATAATCAAGCACGTGACCAGGCAGGAATCACGCAGCTCAGCTGGCAATTGTCAAGCAGATGAGCCGACAGGAATCACGCAGCTCAGCTGGCAATTGTCATGCAGATGAGCCGGCAGGAATCACGCAGCTCAGCAGGCCCTGATCACGTGACTCTGCAGGCACTGATCACGTGGCTGATCAAGTCCAGATCACGTGACTGAGCATGCACTGATCACGTGGCTATCATGCACTGATGACGTGACTGCGCATGCACTGATGACGTGGCTGATCGGGCACTGATCACATGGCTCATCATGCACTGATCACGTGTTTATCAGGCAATGATCAGTGACTGACAGGCGCTGATCATGGGACTGTGCACGCACTGATCACGTGGCTATCATGCACTGATCACGTGACTGCGCATGCACTGATGACGTGGCTGTTCGGGCACTGATCACGTGTTTATCAGGCAGTGATCAGTGACTGACAGGCGCTGATCAGGGGACTGTGCACGCACTGATCAGGTGGCTGATCAGGAACTGACCACCTGACCGCGCATGCAGTGATCACGTGGCTGGTCGTTCACTGATCACGTGTTTATCATACGGTGATCACGTGACTGAGAGGCGCTGATCACGTGACTGTGCCGTCAGTGATCACGTGGCTGAGCAGGCACTGATATCGTGACTGAGCATGCACTGATCATGTGCCGGGAGCCGGGGAGGCATTCCACTCTGGACAAAGGTCATGAGGAAGGAGGCTCGGCATACGCAAATGCGGGATCGAGCCTCAGGAGTCCACCCGGATATTCTCGAGCATCTCCCCCCAAAAAAACCGGAGTCTGCCTACTGTATTGCTTTGTGCTCTCACCTCTGATTTCACTGGGGGCTGTCCCCCACCACCATCTCGCTCTCTCTGTCAAAGAGTTAACTTACAGCTCCAATTCATAAAGTTCCTTGTCATTCTTCCCTTTAACTTCCAGCTGAGTCTCCATCTGGAGCGCGGAACCCACCACGCTTACTAATTATGCCTGGGCTGCTAAGACCCACTCGAGAAGGTGTCTAGGGTGAGGCACCTTTCGCTATTCGAGAGGGCGCCTGCGGCCTACGTAAGTGGTGCAAACTTCTTGTCTTGAAGTTTGATTGGTCTTCCGCGTAAACCAAGCTACTCAGTCTCTTTTCTCCACCGAATTTTCCTACTGAGCTCTCCTCATACTATTATTCTTGACATCTCTGATTAGCATATAAATAGTCGCCTAGGCCATCTCTCCTTCGAATACCCTGGATCAGTTGGGGCTGGTCCCCGGCAGGTGGCGACCGAACAGGGACCTCAGGAGGCAATACTCAAAGAGCTGAGCAGACACGAACCACGCAATCAGCAGGCAATAAGCATGGAGCTCAGCAGTGACGAATCATGCTGCTCAACTGGCAATAATCAAGCACGTGACCAGGCAGGAATCACGCAGCTCAGCTGGCAATTGTCAAGCAGATGAGCCGACAGGAATCACGCAGCTCAGCTGGCAATTGTCATGCAGATGAGCCGGCAGGAATCACGCAGCTCAGCAGGCCCTGATCACGTGACTCTGCAGGCACTGATCACGTGGCTGATCAAGTCCAGATCACGTGACTGAGCATGCACTGATCACGTGGCTATCATGCACTGATGACGTGACTGCGCATGCACTGATGACGTGGCTGATCGGGCACTGATCACATGGCTCATCATGCACTGATCACGTGTTTATCAGGCAATGATCAGTGACTGACAGGCGCTGATCATGGGACTGTGCACGCACTGATCACGTGGCTATCATGCACTGATCACGTGACTGCGCATGCACTGATGACGTGGCTGTTCGGGCACTGATCACGTGTTTATCAGGCAGTGATCAGTGACTGACAGGCGCTGATCAGGGGACTGTGCACGCACTGATCAGGTGGCTGATCAGGAACTGACCACCTGACCGCGCATGCAGTGATCACGTGGCTGGTCGTTCACTGATCACGTGTTTATCATACGGTGATCACGTGACTGAGAGGCGCTGATCACGTGACTGTGCCGTCAGTGATCACGTGGCTGAGCAGGCACTGATATCGTGACTGAGCATGCACTGATCATGTGCCGGGAGCCGGGGAGGCATTCCACTCTGGACAAAGGTCATGAGGAAGGAGGCTCGGCATACGCAAATGCGGGATCGAGCCTCAGGAGTCCACCCGGATATTCTCGAGCATCTCCCCCCAAAAAACCGGAGTCTGCCTACTGTATTGCTTTGTGCTCTCACCTCTGATTTCACTGGGGGCTGTCCCCCACCACCATCTCGCTCTCTCTGTCAAAGAGTTAACTTACAGCTCCAATTCATAAAGTTCCTTGTCATTCTTCCCTTTAACTTCCAGCTGAGTCTCCATCTGGAGCGCGGAACCCACCACGCTTACTAATTATGCCTGGGCTGCTAAGACCCACTCGAGAAGGTGTCTAGGGTGAGGCACCTTTCGCTATTCGAGAGGGCGCCTGCGGCCTACGTAAGTGGTGCAAACTTCTTGTCTTGAAGTTTGATTGGTCTTCCGCGTAAACCAAGCTACTCAGTCTCTTTTCTCCACCGAATTTTCCTACTGAGCTCTCCTCATACTATTATTCTTGACATCTCTGATTAGCATATAAATAGTCGCCTAGGCCATCTCTCCTTCGAATACCCTGGATCAGTTGGGGCTGGTCCCCGGCAGGTGGCGACCGAACAGGGACCTCAGGAGGCAATACTCAAAGAGCTGAGCAGACACGAACCACGCAATCAGCAGGCAATAAGCATGGAGCTCAGCAGTGACGAATCATGCTGCTCAACTGGCAATAATCAAGCACGTGACCAGGCAGGAATCACGCAGCTCAGCTGGCAATTGTCAAGCAGATGAGCCGACAGGAATCACGCAGCTCAGATGGCAATTGTCATGCAGATGAGCCGGCAGGAATCACGCAGCTCAGCAGGCCCTGATCACGTGACTCTGCAGGCACTGATCACGTGGCTGATCAAGTCCAGATCACGTGACTGAGCATGCACTGATCACGTGGCTATCATGCACTGATGACGTGACTGCGCATGCACTGATGACGTGGCTGATCGGGCACTGATCACATGGCTCATCATGCACTGATCACGTGTTTATCAGGCAATGATCAGTGACTGACAGGCGCTGATCATGGGACTGTGCACGCACTGATCACGTGGCTATCATGCACTGATCACGTGACTGCGCATGCACTGATGACGTGGCTGTTCGGGCACTGATCACGTGTTTATCAGGCAGTGATCAGTGACTGACAGGCGCTGATCAGGGGACTGTGCACGCACTGATCAGGTGGCTGATCAGGAACTGACCACCTGACCGCGCATGCAGTGATCACGTGGCTGGTCGTTCACTGATCACGTGTTTATCATACGGTGATCACGTGACTGAGAGGCGCTGATCACGTGACTGTGCCGTCAGTGATCACGTGGCTGAGCAGGCACTGATATCGTGACTGAGCATGCACTGATCATGTGCCGGGAGCCGGGGAGGCATTCCACTCTGGACAAAGGTCATGAGGAAGGAGGCTCGGCATACGCAAATGCGGGATCGAGCCTCAGGAGTCCACCCGGATATTCTCGAGCATCTCCCCCAAAAAAACCGGAGTCTGCCTACTGTATTGCTTTGTGCTCTCACCTCTGATTTCACTGGGGGCTGTCCCCCACCACCATCTCGCTCTCTCTGTCAAAGAGTTAACTTACAGCTCCAATTCATAAAGTTCCTTGTCATTCTTCCCTTTAACTTCCAGCTGAGTCTCCATCTGGAGCGCGGAACCCACCACGCTTACTAATTATGCCTGGGCTGCTAAGACCCACTCGAGAAGGTGTCTAGGGTGAGGCACCTTTCGCTATTCGAGAGGGCGCCTGCGGCCTACGTAAGTGGTGCAAACTTCTTGTCTTGAAGTTTGATTGGTCTTCCGCGTAAACCAAGCTACTCAGTCTCTTTTCTCCACCGAATTTTCCTACTGAGCTCTCCTCATACTATTATTCTTGACATCTCTGATTAGCATATAAATAGTCGCCTAGGCCATCTCTCCTTCGAATACCCTGGATCAGTTGGGGCTGGTCCCCGGCAGGTGGCGACCGAACAGGGACCTCAGGAGGCAATACTCAAAGAGCTGAGCAGACACGAACCACGCAATCAGCAGGCAATAAGCATGGAGCTCAGCAGTGACGAATCATGCTGCTCAACTGGCAATAATCAAGCACGTGACCAGGCAGGAATCACGCAGCTCAGCTGGCAATTGTCAAGCAGATGAGCCGACAGGAATCACGCAGCTCAGCTGGCAATTGTCATGCAGATGAGCCGGCAGGAATCACGCAGCTCAGCAGGCCCTGATCACGTGACTCTGCAGGCACTGATCACGTGGCTGATCAAGTCCAGATCACGTGACTGAGCATGCACTGATCACGTGGCTATCATGCACTGATGACGTGACTGCGCATGCACTGATGACGTGGCTGATCGGGCACTGATCACATGGCTCATCATGCACTGATCACGTGTTTATCAGGCAATGATCAGTGACTGACAGGCGCTGATCATGGGACTGTGCACGCACTGATCACGTGGCTATCATGCACTGATCACGTGACTGCGCATGCACTGATGACGTGGCTGTTCGGGCACTGATCACGTGTTTATCAGGCAGTGATCAGTGACTGACAGGCGCTGATCAGGGGACTGTGCACGCACTGATCAGGTGGCTGATCAGGAACTGACCACCTGACCGCGCATGCAGTGATCACGTGGCTGGTCGTTCACTGATCACGTGTTTATCATACGGTGATCACGTGACTGAGAGGCGCTGATCACGTGACTGTGCCGTCAGTGATCACGTGGCTGAGCAGGCACTGATATCGTGACTGAGCATGCACTGATCATGTGCCGGGAGCCGGGGAGGCATTCCACTCTGGACAAAGGTCATGAGGAAGGAGGCTCGGCATACGCAAATGCGGGATCGAGCCTCAGGAGTCCACCCGGATATTCTCGAGCATCTCCCCCAAAAAAACCGGAGTCTGCCTACTGTATTGCTTTGTGCTCTCACCTCTGATTTCACTGGGGGCTGTCCCCCACCACCATCTCGCTCTCTCTGTCAAAGAGTTAACTTACAGCTCCAATTCATAAAGTTCCTTGTCATTCTTCCCTTTAACTTCCAGCTGAGTCTCCATCTGGAGCGCGGAACCCACCACGCTTACTAATTATGCCTGGGCTGCTAAGACCCACTCGAGAAGGTGTCTAGGGTGAGGCACCTTTCGCTATTCGAGAGGGCGCCTGCGGCCTACGTAAGTGGTGCAAACTTCTTGTCTTGAAGTTTGATTGGTCTTCCGCGTAAACCAAGCTACTCAGTCTCTTTTCTCCACCGAATTTTCCTACTGAGCTCTCCTCATACTATTATTCTTGACATCTCTGATTAGCATATAAATAGTCGCCTAGGCCATCTCTCCTTCGAATACCCTGGATCAGTTGGGGCTGGTCCCCGGCAGGTGGCGACCGAACAGGGACCTCAGGAGGCAATACTCAAAGAGCTGAGCAGACACGAACCACGCAATCAGCAGGCAATAAGCATGGAGCTCAGCAGTGACGAATCATGCTGCTCAACTGGCAATAATCAAGCACGTGACCAGGCAGGAATCACGCAGCTCAGCTGGCAATTGTCAAGCAGATGAGCCGACAGGAATCACGCAGCTCAGCTGGCAATTGTCATGCAGATGAGCCGGCAGGAATCACGCAGCTCAGCAGGCCCTGATCACGTGACTCTGCAGGCACTGATCACGTGGCTGATCAAGTCCAGATCACGTGACTGAGCATGCACTGATCACGTGGCTATCATGCACTGATGACGTGACTGCGCATGCACTGATGACGTGGCTGATCGGGCACTGATCACATGGCTCATCATGCACTGATCACGTGTTTATCAGGCAATGATCAGTGACTGACAGGCGCTGATCATGGGACTGTGCACGCACTGATCACGTGGCTATCATGCACTGATCACGTGACTGCGCATGCACTGATGACGTGGCTGTTCGGGCACTGATCACGTGTTTATCAGGCAGTGATCAGTGACTGACAGGCGCTGATCAGGGGACTGTGCACGCACTGATCAGGTGGCTGATCAGGAACTGACCACCTGACCGCGCATGCAGTGATCACGTGGCTGGTCGTTCACTGATCACGTGTTTATCATACGGTGATCACGTGACTGAGAGGCGCTGATCACGTGACTGTGCCGTCAGTGATCACGTGGCTGAGCAGGCACTGATATCGTGACTGAGCATGCACTGATCATGTGCCGGGAGCCGGGGAGGCATTCCACTCTGGACAAAGGTCATGAGGAAGGAGGCTCGGCATACGCAAATGCGGGATCGAGCCTCAGGAGTCCACCCGGATATTCTCGAGCATCTCCCCCAAAAAAACCGAGTCTGCCTACTGTATTGCTTTGTGCTCTCACCTCTGATTTCACTGGGGGCTGTCCCCCACCACCATCTCGCTCTCTCTGTCAAAGAGTTAACTTACAGCTCCAATTCATAAAGTTCCTTGTCATTCTTCCCTTTAACTTCCAGCTGAGTCTCCATCTGGAGCGCGGAACCCACCACGCTTACTAATTATGCCTGGGCTGCTAAGACCCACTCGAGAAGGTGTCTAGGGTGAGGCACCTTTCGCTATTCGAGAGGGCGCCTGCGGCCTACGTAAGTGGTGCAAACTTCTTGTCTTGAAGTTTGATTGGTCTTCCGCGTAAACCAAGCTACTCAGTCTCTTTTCTCCACCGAATTTTCCTACTGAGCTCTCCTCATACTATTATTCTTGACATCTCTGATTAGCATATAAATAGTCGCCTAGGCCATCTCTCCTTCGAATACCCTGGATCAGTTGGGGCTGGTCCCCGGCAGGTGGCGACCGAACAGGGACCTCAGGAGGCAATACTCAAAGAGCTGAGCAGACACGAACCACGCAATCAGCAGGCAATAAGCATGGAGCTCAGCAGTGACGAATCATGCTGCTCAACTGGCAATAATCAAGCACGTGACCAGGCAGGAATCACGCAGCTCAGCTGGCAATTGTCAAGCAGATGAGCCGACAGGAATCACGCAGCTCAGCTGGCAATTGTCATGCAGATGAGCCGGCAGGAATCACGCAGCTCAGCAGGCCCTGATCACGTGACTCTGCAGGCACTGATCACGTGGCTGATCAAGTCCAGATCACGTGACTGAGCATGCACTGATCACGTGGCTATCATGCACTGATGACGTGACTGCGCATGCACTGATGACGTGGCTGATCGGGCACTGATCACATGGCTCATCATGCACTGATCACGTGTTTATCAGGCAATGATCAGTGACTGACAGGCGCTGATCATGGGACTGTGCACGCACTGATCACGTGGCTATCATGCACTGATCACGTGACTGCGCATGCACTGATGACGTGGCTGTTCGGGCACTGATCACGTGTTTATCAGGCAGTGATCAGTGACTGACAGGCGCTGATCAGGGGACTGTGCACGCACTGATCAGGTGGCTGATCAGGAACTGACCACCTGACCGCGCATGCAGTGATCACGTGGCTGGTCGTTCACTGATCACGTGTTTATCATACGGTGATCACGTGACTGAGAGGCGCTGATCACGTGACTGTGCCGTCAGTGATCACGTGGCTGAGCAGGCACTGATATCGTGACTGAGCATGCACTGATCATGTGCCGGGAGCCGGGGAGGCATTCCACTCTGGACAAAGGTCATGAGGAAGGAGGCTCGGCATACGCAAATGCGGGATCGAGCCTCAGGAGTCCACCCGGATATTCTCGAGCATCTCCCCCCAAAAAAACCGGAGTCTGCCTACTGTATTGCTTTGTGCTCTCACCTCTGATTTCACTGGGGGCTGTCCCCCACCACCATCTCGCTCTCTCTGTCAAAGAGTTAACTTACAGCTCCAATTCATAAAGTTCCTTGTCATTCTTCCCTTTAACTTCCAGCTGAGTCTCCATCTGGAGCGCGGAACCCACCACGCTTACTAATTATGCCTGGGCTGCTAAGACCCACTCGAGAAGGTGTCTAGGGTGAGGCACCTTTCGCTATTCGAGAGGGCGCCTGCGGCCTACGTAAGTGGTGCAAACTTCTTGTCTTGAAGTTTGATTGGTCTTCCGCGTAAACCAAGCTACTCAGTCTCTTTTCTCCACCGAATTTTCCTACTGAGCTCTCCTCATACTATTATTCTTGACATCTCTGATTAGCATATAAATAGTCGCCTAGGCCATCTCTCCTTCGAATACCCTGGATCAGTTGGGGCTGGTCCCCGGCAGGTGGCGACCGAACAGGGACCTCAGGAGGCAATACTCAAAGAGCTGAGCAGACACGAACCACGCAATCAGCAGGCAATAAGCATGGAGCTCAGCAGTGACGAATCATGCTGCTCAACTGGCAATAATCAAGCACGTGACCAGGCAGGAATCACGCAGCTCAGCTGGCAATTGTCAAGCAGATGAGCCGACAGGAATCACGCAGCTCAGCTGGCAATTGTCATGCAGATGAGCCGGCAGGAATCACGCAGCTCAGCAGGCCCTGATCACGTGACTCTGCAGGCACTGATCACGTGGCTGATCAAGTCCAGATCACGTGACTGAGCATGCACTGATCACGTGGCTATCATGCACTGATGACGTGACTGCGCATGCACTGATGACGTGGCTGATCGGGCACTGATCACATGGCTCATCATGCACTGATCACGTGTTTATCAGGCAATGATCAGTGACTGACAGGCGCTGATCATGGGACTGTGCACGCACTGATCACGTGGCTATCATGCACTGATCACGTGACTGCGCATGCACTGATGACGTGGCTGTTCGGGCACTGATCACGTGTTTATCAGGCAGTGATCAGTGACTGACAGGCGCTGATCAGGGGACTGTGCACGCACTGATCAGGTGGCTGATCAGGAACTGACCACCTGACCTGACGCATGCAGTGATCACGTGGCTGGTCGTTCACTGATCACGTGTTTATCATACGGTGATCACGTGACTGAGAGGCGCTGATCACGTGACTGTGCCGTCAGTGATCACGTGGCTGAGCAGGCACTGATATCGTGACTGAGCATGCACTGATCATGTGCCGGGAGCCGGGGAGGCATTCCACTCTGGACAAAGGTCATGAGGAAGGAGGCTCGGCATACGCAAATGCGGGATCGAGCCTCAGGAGTCCACCCGGATATTCTCGAGCATCTCCCCCAAAAAACCGGAGTCTGCCTACTGTATTGCTTTGTGCTCTCACCTCTGATTTCACTGGGGGCTGTCCCCCACCACCATCTCGCTCTCTCTGTCAAAGAGTTAACTTACAGCTCCAATTCATAAAGTTCCTTGTCATTCTTCCCTTTAACTTCCAGCTGAGTCTCCATCTGGAGCGCGGAACCCACCACGCTTACTAATTATGCCTGGGCTGCTAAGACCCACTCGAGAAGGTGTCTAGGGTGAGGCACCTTTCGCTATTCGAGAGGGCGCCTGCGGCCTACGTAAGTGGTGCAAACTTCTTGTCTTGAAGTTTGATTGGTCTTCCGCGTAAACCAAGCTACTCAGTCTCTTTTCTCCACCGAATTTTCCTACTGAGCTCTCCTCATACTATTATTCTTGACATCTCTGATTAGCATATAAATAGTCGCCTAGGCCATCTCTCCTTCGAATACCCTGGATCAGTTGGGGCTGGTCCCCGGCAGGTGGCGACCGAACAGGGACCTCAGGAGGCAATACTCAAAGAGCTGAGCAGACACGAACCACGCAATCAGCAGGCAATAAGCATGGAGCTCAGCAGTGACGAATCATGCTGCTCAACTGGCAATAATCAAGCACGTGACCAGGCAGGAATCACGCAGCTCAGCTGGCAATTGTCAAGCAGATGAGCCGACAGGAATCACGCAGCTCAGCTGGCAATTGTCATGCAGATGAGCCGGCAGGAATCACGCAGCTCAGCAGGCCCTGATCACGTGACTCTGCAGGCACTGATCACGTGGCTGATCAAGTCCAGATCACGTGACTGAGCATGCACTGATCACGTGGCTATCATGCACTGATGACGTGACTGCGCATGCACTGATGACGTGGCTGATCGGGCACTGATCACATGGCTCATCATGCACTGATCACGTGTTTATCAGGCAATGATCAGTGACTGACAGGCGCTGATCATGGGACTGTGCACGCACTGATCACGTGGCTATCATGCACTGATCACGTGACTGCGCATGCACTGATGACGTGGCTGTTCGGGCACTGATCACGTGTTTATCAGGCAGTGATCAGTGACTGACAGGCGCTGATCAGGGGACTGTGCACGCACTGATCAGGTGGCTGATCAGGAACTGACCACCTGACCGCGCATGCAGTGATCACGTGGCTGGTCGTTCACTGATCACGTGTTTATCATACGGTGATCACGTGACTGAGAGGCGCTGATCACGTGACTGTGCCGTCAGTGATCACGTGGCTGAGCAGGCACTGATATCGTGACTGAGCATGCACTGATCATGTGCCGGGAGCCGGGGAGGCATTCCACTCTGGACAAAGGTCATGAGGAAGGAGGCTCGGCATACGCAAATGCGGGATCGAGCCTCAGGAGTCCACCCGGATATTCTCGAGCATCTCCCCCCAAAAAAGGAGTCTGCCTACTGTATTGCTTTGTGCTCTCACCTCTGATTTCACTGGGGGCTGTCCCCCACCACCATCTCGCTCTCTCTGTCAAAGAGTTAACTTACAGCTCCAATTCATAAAGTTCCTTGTCATTCTTCCCTTTAACTTCCAGCTGAGTCTCCATCTGGAGCGCGGAACCCACCACGCTTACTAATTATGCCTGGGCTGCTAAGACCCACTCGAGAAGGTGTCTAGGGTGAGGCACCTTTCGCTATTAGAGAGGGCGCCTGCGGCCTACGTAAGTGGTGCAAACTTCTTGTCTTGAAGTTTGATTGGTCTTCCGCGTAAACCAAGCTACTCAGTCTCTTTTCTCCACCGAATTTTCCTACTGAGCTCTCCTCATACTATTATTCTTGACATCTCTGATTAGCATATAAATAGTCGCCTAGGCCATCTCTCCTTCGAATACCCTGGATCAGTTGGGGCTGGTCCCCGGCAGGTGGCGACCGAACAGGGACCTCAGGAGGCAATACTCAAAGAGCTGAGCAGACAAGAACCACGCAATCAGCAGGCAATAAGCATGGAGCTCAGCAGTGACGAATCATGCTGCTCAACTGGCAATAATCAAGCACGTGACCAGGCAGGAATCACGCAGCTCAGCTGGCAATTGTCAAGCAGATGAGCCGACAGGAATCACGCAGCTCAGCTGGCAATTGTCATGCAGATGAGCCGGCAGGAATCACGCAGCTCAGCAGGCCCCGATCACGTGACTCTGCAGGCACTGATCACGTGGCTGATCAAGTCCAGATCACGTGACTGAGCATGCACTGATCACGTGGCTATCATGCACTAATGACGTGACTGCGCATGCACTGATGACGTGGCTGATCGGGCACTGATCACATGGCTCATCATGCACTGATCACGTGTTTATCAGGCAATGATCAGTGACTGACAGGCGCTGATCATGGGACTGTGCACGCACTGATCGCGTGGCTATCATGCACTGATCACGTGACTGCGCATGCACTGATGGCGTGGCTGTTCGGGCACTGATCACGTGTTTATCAGGCAGTGATCAGTGACTGACAGGCGCTGATCAGGGGACTGTGCACGCACTGATCAGGTGGCTGATCAGGAACTGACCACCTGACGGCGCATGCAGTGATCACGTGGCTGGTCGTTCACTGATCACGTGTTTATCATACGGTGATCACGTGACTGAGAGGCGCTGATCACGTGACTGTGCCGTCAGTGATCACGTGGCTGAGCAGGCACTGATATCGTGACTGAGCATGCACTGATCATGTGCCGGGAGCCGGGGAGGCATTCCACTCTGGACAAAGGTCATGAGGAAGGAGGCTCGGCATACGCAAATGCAGGATCGAGCCTCAGGAGTCCACCCGGATGTTCTCGAGCATCTCCCCCAAAAAAACCGGAGTCTACCTACTGTATTACTTTGTGCTCTCACCTCTGATTTCACTGGGGGCTGTCCCCCACCACCATCTCGCTCTCTCTGTCAAAGAGTTAACTTACAGCTCCAATTCATAAAGTTCCTTGTCATTCTTCCCTTTAACTTCCAGCTGAGTCTCCATCTGGAGCGCGGAACCCACCACGCTTACTAATTATGCCTGGGCTGCTAAGACCCACTCGAGAAGGTGTCTAGGGTGAGGCACCTTTCGATATTCGAGAGGGCGCCTGCGGCCTACGTAAGTGGTGCAAACTTCTTGTCTTGAAGTTTGATTGGTCTTCCGCGTAAACCAAGCTACTCAGTCTCTTTTCTCCACCGAATTTTCCTACTGAGCTCTCCTCATACTATTATTCTTGACATCTCTGATTAGCATATAAATAGTCGCCTAGGCCATCTCTCCTTCGAATACCCTGGATCAGTTGGGGCTGGTCCCCGGCAGGTGGCGACCGAACAGGGACCTCAGGAGGCAATACTCAAAGAGCTGAGCAGACACGAACCACGCAATCAGCAGGCAATAAGCATGGAGCTCAGCAGTGACGAATCATGCTGCTCAACTGGCAATAATCAAGCACGTGACCAGGCAGGAATCACGCAGCTCAGCTGGCAATTGTCAGGCAGATGAGCCGACAGGAATCACGCAGCTCAGCTGGCAATTGTCATGCAGATGAGCCGGCAGGAATCACGCAGCTCAGCAGGCCCTGATCACGTGACTCTGCAGGCACTGATCACGTGGCTGATCAAGTCCAGATCACGTGACTGAGCATGCACTGATCACGTGGCTATCATGCACTGATGGCGTGACTGCGCATGCACTGATGGCGTGGCTGATCGGGCACTGATCACATGGCTCATCATGCACTGATCACGTGTTTATCAGGCAATGATCGGTGACTGACAGGCGCTGATCATGGGACTGTGCACGCACTGATCGCGTGGCTATCATGCACTGATCGCGTGACTGCGCATGCACTGATGGCGTGGCTGTTCGGGCACTGATCGCGTGTTTATCAGGCAGTGATCAGTGACTGACAGGCGCTGATCAGGGGACTGTGCACGCACTGATCAGGTGGCTGATCAGGAACTGACCACCTGACCGCGCATGCAGTGATCACGTGGCTGGTCGTTCACTGATCACGTGTTTATCATGCGGTGATCACGTGACTGAGAGGCGCTGATCGCGTGACTGTGCCGTCAGTGATCACGTGGCTGAGCAGGCACTGATATCGTGACTGAGCATGCACTGATCATGTGCCGGGAGCCGGGGAGGCATTCCACTCTGGACAAAGGTCATGAGGAAGGAGGCTCGGCATACGCAAATGCGGGATCGAGCCTCAGGAGTCCACCCGGATGTTCTCGAGCATCTCCCCCAAAAAACCGGAGTCTGCCTACTGTATTGCTTTGTGCTCTCACCTCTGATTTCACTGGGGGCTGTCCCCCACCACCATCTCGCTCTCTCTGTCAAAGAGTTAACTTACAGCTCCAATTCATAAAGTTCCTTGTCATTCTTCCCTTTAACTTCCAGCTGAGTCTCCATCTGGAGCGCGGAACCCACCACGCTTACTAATTATGCCTGGGCTGCTAAGACCCACTCGAGAAGGTGTCTAGGGTGAGGCACCTTTCGCTATTCGAGAGGGCGCCTGCGGCCTACGTAAGTGGTGCAAACTTCTTGTCTTGAAGTTTGATTGGTCTTCCGCGTAAACCAAGCTACTCAGTCTCTTTTCTCCACCGAATTTTCCTACTGAGCTCTCCTCATACTATTATTCTTGACATCTCTGATTAGCATATAAATAGTCGCCTAGGCCATCTCTCCTTCGAATACCCTGGATCAGTTGGGGCTGGTCCCCGGCAGGTGGCGACCGAACAGGGACCTCAGGAGGCAATACTCAAAGAGCTGAGCAGACACGAACCACGCAATCAGCAGGCAATAAGCATGGAGCTCAGCAGTGACGAATCATGCTGCTCAACTGGCAATAATCAAGCACGTGACCAGGCAGGAATCACGCAGCTCAGCTGGCAATTGTCAAGCAGATGAGCCGACAGGAATCACGCAGCTCAGCTGGCAATTGTCATGCAGATGAGCCGGCAGGAATCACGCAGCTCAGCAGGCCCTGATCACGTGACTCTGCAGGCACTGATCACGTGGCTGATCAAGTCCAGATCACGTGACTGAGCATGCACTGATCACGTGGCTATCATGCACTGATGGCGTGACTGCGCATGCACTGATGACGTGGCTGATCGGGCACTGATCACATGGCTCATCATGCACTGATCACGTGTTTATCAGGCAATGATCAGTGACTGACAGGCGCTGATCATGGGACTGTGCACGCACTGATCACGTGGCTATCATGCACTGATCACGTGACTGCGCATGCACTGATGGCGTGGCTGTTCGGGCACTGATCACGTGTTTATCAGGCAGTGATCAGTGACTGACAGGCGCTGATCAGGGGACTGTGCACGCACTGATCAGGTGGCTGATCAGGAACTGACCACCTGACCGCGCATGCAGTGATCACGTGGCTGGTCGTTCACTGATCACGTGTTTATCATACGGTGATCACGTGACTGAGAGGCGCTGATCACGTGACTGTGCCGTCAGTGATCACGTGGCTGAGCAGGCACTGATATCGTGACTGAGCATGCACTGATCATGTGCCGGGAGCCGGGGAGGCATTCCACTCTGGACAAAGGTCATGAGGAAGGAGGCTCGGCATACGCAAATGCGGGATCGAGCCTCAGGAGTCCACCCGGATATTCTCGAGCATCTCCCCCCAAAAAACCGGAGTCTGCCTACTGTATTGCTTTGTGCTCTCACCTCTGATTTCACTGGGGGCTGTCCCCCACCACCATCTCGCTCTCTCTGTCAAAGAGTTAACTTACAGCTCCAATTCATAAAGTTCCTTGTCATTCTTCCCTTTAACTTCCAGCTGAGTCTCCATCTGGAGCGCGGAACCCACCACGCTTACTAATTATGCCTGGGCTGCTAAGACCCACTCGAGAAGGTGTCTAGGGTGAGGCACCTTTCGCTATTCGAGAGGGCGCCTGCGGCCTACGTAAGTGGTGCAAACTTCTTGTCTTGAAGTTTGATTGGTCTTCCGCGTAAACCAAGCTACTCAGTCTCTTTTCTCCACCGAATTTTCCTACTGAGCTCTCCTCATACTATTATTCTTGACATCTCTGATTAGCATATAAATAGTCGCCTAGGCCATCTCTCCTTCGAATACCCTGGATCAGTTGGGGCTGGTCCCCGGCAGGTGGCGACCGAACAGGGACCTCAGGAGGCAATACTCAAAGAGCTGAGCAGACACGAACCACGCAATCAGCAGGCAATAAGCATGGAGCTCAGCAGTGACGAATCATGCTGCTCAACTGGCAATAATCAAGCACGTGACCAGGCAGGAATCACGCAGCTCAGCTGGCAATTGTCAAGCAGATGAGCCGACAGGAATCACGCAGCTCAGCTGGCAATTGTCATGCAGATGAGCCGGCAGGAATCACGCAGCTCAGCAGGCCCTGATCACGTGACTCTGCAGGCACTGATCACGTGGCTGATCAAGTCCAGATCACGTGACTGAGCATGCACTGATCACGTGGCTATCATGCACTGATGGCGTGACTGCGCATGCACTGATGGCGTGGCTGATCGGGCACTGATCACATGGCTCATCATGCACTGATCACGTGTTTATCAGGCAATGATCAGTGACTGACAGGCGCTGATCATGGGACTGTGCACGCACTGATCACGTGGCTATCATGCACTGATCACGTGACTGCGCATGCACTGATGGCGTGGCTGTTCGGGCACTGATCACGTGTTTATCAGGCAGTGATCAGTGACTGACAGGCGCTGATCAGGGGACTGTGCACGCACTGATCAGGTGGCTGATCAGGAACTGACCACCTGACCGCGCATGCAGTGATCACGTGGCTGGTCGTTCACTGATCACGTGTTTATCATACGGTGATCACGTGACTGAGAGGCGCTGATCACGTGACTGTGCCGTCAGTGATCACGTGGCTGAGCAGGCACTGATATCGTGACTGAGCATGCACTGATCATGTGCCGGGAGCCGGGGAGGCATTCCACTCTGGACAAAGGTCATGAGGAAGGAGGCTCGGCATACGCAAATGCGGGATCGAGCCTCAGGAGTCCACCCGGATGTTCTCGAGCATCTCCCCCAAAAAAACCGGAGTCTGCCTACTGTATTGCTTTGTGCTCTCACCTCTGATTTCACTGGGGGCTGTCCCCCACCACCATCTCGCTCTCTCTGTCAAAGAGTTAACTTACAGCTCCAATTCATAAAGTTCCTTGTCATTCTTCCCTTTAACTTCCAGCTGAGTCTCCATCTGGAGCGCGGAACCCACCACGCTTACTAATTATGCCTGGGCTGCTAAGACCCACTCGAGAAGGTGTCTAGGGTGAGGCACCTTTCGCTATTCGAGAGGGCGCCTGCGGCCTACGTAAGTGGTGCAAACTTCTTGTCTTGAAGTTTGATTGGTCTTCCGCGTAAACCAAGCTACTCAGTCTCTTTTCTCCACCGAATTTTCCTACTGAGCTCTCCTCATACTATTATTCTTGACATCTCTGATTAGCATATAAATAGTCGCCTAGGCCATCTCTCCTTCGAATACCCTGGATCAGTTGGGGCTGGTCCCCGGCAGGTGGCGACCGAACAGGGACCTCAGGAGGCAATACTCAAAGAGCTGAGCAGACACGAACCACGCAATCAGCAGGCAATAAGCATGGAGCTCAGCAGTGACGAATCATGCTGCTCAACTGGCAATAATCAAGCACGTGACCAGGCAGGAATCACGCAGCTCAGCTGGCAATTGTCAAGCAGATGAGCCGACAGGAATCACGCAGCTCAGCTGGCAATTGTCATGCAGATGAGCCGGCAGGAATCACGCAGCTCAGCAGGCCCTGATCACGTGACTCTGCAGGCACTGATCACGTGGCTGATCAAGTCCAGATCACGTGACTGAGCATGCACTGATCACGTGGCTATCATGCACTGATGGCGTGACTGCGCATGCACTGATGGCGTGGCTGATCGGGCACTGATCACATGGCTCATCATGCACTGATCACGTGTTTATCAGGCAATGATCAGTGACTGACAGGCGCTGATCATGGGACTGTGCACGCACTGATCACGTGGCTATCATGCACTGATCACGTGACTGCGCATGCACTGATGACGTGGCTGTTCGGGCACTGATCACGTGTTTATCAGGCGGTGATCAGTGACTGACAGGCGCTGATCAGGGGACTGTGCACGCACTGATCAGGTGGCTGATCAGGAACTGACCACCTGACCGCGCATGCAGTGATCACGTGGCTGGTCGTTCACTGATCACGTGTTTATCATACGGTGATCACGTGACTGAGAGGCGCTGATCACGTGACTGTGCCGTCAGTGATCACGTGGCTGAGCAGGCACTGATATCGTGACTGAGCATGCACTGATCATGTGCCGGGAGCCGGGGAGGCATTCCACTCTGGACAAAGGTCATGAGGAAGGAGGCTCGGCATACGCAAATGCGGGATCGAGCCTCAGGAGTCCACCCGGATATTCTCGAGCATCTCCCCCCAAAAAACCGGAGTCTGCCTACTGTATTGCTTTGTGCTCTCACCTCTGATTTCACTGGGGGCTGTCCCCCACCACCATCTCGCTCTCTCTGTCAAAGAGTTAACTTACAGCTCCAATTCATAAAGTTCCTTGTCATTCTTCCCTTTAACTTCCAGCTGAGTCTCCATCTGGAGCGCGGAACCCACCACGCTTACTAATTATGCCTGGGCTGCTAAGACCCACTCGAGAAGGTGTCTAGGGTGAGGCACCTTTCGCTATTCGAGAGGGCGCCTGCGGCCTACGTAAGTGGTGCAAACTTCTTGTCTTGAAGTTTGATTGGTCTTCCGCGTAAACCAAGCTACTCAGTCTCTTTTCTCCACCGAATTTTCCTACTGAGCTCTCCTCATACTATTATTCTTGACATCTCTGATTAGCATATAAATAGTCGCCTAGGCCATCTCTCCTTCGAATACCCTGGATCAGTTGGGGCTGGTCCCCGGCAGGTGGCGACCGAACAGGGACCTCAGGAGGCAATACTCAAAGAGCTGAGCAGACACGAACCACGCAATCAGCAGGCAATAAGCATGGAGCTCAGCAGTGACGAATCATGCTGCTCAACTGGCAATAATCAAGCACGTGACCAGGCAGGAATCACGCAGCTCAGCTGGCAATTGTCAAGCAGATGAGCCGACAGGAATCACGCAGCTCAGCTGGCAATTGTCATGCAGATGAGCCGGCAGGAATCACGCAGCTCAGCAGGCCCTGATCACGTGACTCTGCAGGCACTGATCACGTGGCTGATCAAGTCCAGATCACGTGACTGAGCATGCACTGATCACGTGGCTATCATGCACTGATGACGTGACTGCGCATGCACTGATGGCGTGGCTGATCGGGCACTGATCACATGGCTCATCATGCACTGATCACGTGTTTATCAGGCAATGATCAGTGACTGACAGGCGCTGATCATGGGACTGTGCACGCACTGATCACGTGGCTATCATGCACTGATCACGTGACTGCGCATGCACTGATGACGTGGCTGTTCGGGCACTGATCACGTGTTTATCAGGCAGTGATCAGTGACTGACAGGCGCTGATCAGGGGACTGTGCACGCACTGATCAGGTGGCTGATCAGGAACTGACCACCTGACTGCGCATGCAGTGATCACGTGGCTGGTCGTTCACTGATCACGTGTTTATCATACGGTGATCACGTGACTGAGAGGCGCTGATCACGTGACTGTGCCGTCAGTGATCACGTGGCTGAGCAGGCACTGATATCGTGACTGAGCATGCACTGATCATGTGCCGGGAGCCGGGGAGGCATTCCACTCTGGACAAAGGTCATGAGGAAGGAGGCTCGGCATACGCAAATGCGGGATCGAGCCTCAGGAGTCCACCCGGATATTCTCGAGCATCTCCCCCAAAAAAACCGGAGTCTGCCTACTGTATTGCTTTGTGCTCTCACCTCTGATTTCACTGGGGGCTGTCCCCCACCACCATCTCGCTCTCTCTGTCAAAGAGTTAACTTACAGCTCCAATTCATAAAGTTCCTTGTCATTCTTCCCTTTAACTTCCAGCTGAGTCTCCATCTGGAGCGCGGAACCCACCACGCTTACTAATTATGCCTGGGCTGCTAAGACCCACTCGAGAAGGTGTCTAGGGTGAGGCACCTTTCGCTATTCGAGAGGGCGCCTGCGGCCTACGTAAGTGGTGCAAACTTCTTGTCTTGAAGTTTGATTGGTCTTCCGCGTAAACCAAGCTACTCAGTCTCTTTTCTCCACCGAATTTTCCTACTGAGCTCTCCTCATACTATTATTCTTGACATCTCTGATTAGCATATAAATAGTCGCCTAGGCCATCTCTCCTTCGAATACCCTGGATCAGTTGGGGCTGGTCCCCGGCAGGTGGCGACCGAACAGGGACCTCAGGAGGCAATACTCAAAGAGCTGAGCAGACACGAACCACGCAATCAGCAGGCAATAAGCATGGAGCTCAGCAGTGACGAATCATGCTGCTCAACTGGCAATAATCAAGCACGTGACCAGGCAGGAATCACGCAGCTCAGCTGGCAATTGTCAAGCAGATGAGCCGACAGGAATCACGCAGCTCAGCTGGCAATTGTCATGCAGATGAGCCGGCAGGAATCACGCAGCTCAGCAGGCCCTGATCACGTGACTCTGCAGGCACTGATCACGTGGCTGATCAAGTCCAGATCACGTGACTGAGCATGCACTGATCACGTGGCTATCATGCACTGATGACGTGACTGCGCATGCACTGATGACGTGGCTGATCGGGCACTGATCACATGGCTCATCATGCACTGATCACGTGTTTATCAGGCAATGATCAGTGACTGACAGGCGCTGATCATGGGACTGTGCACGCACTGATCACGTGGCTATCATGCACTGATCACGTGACTGCGCATGCACTGATGACGTGGCTGTTCGGGCACTGATCACGTGTTTATCAGGCAGTGATCAGTGACTGACAGGCGCTGATCAGGGGACTGTGCACGCACTGATCAGGTGGCTGATCAGGAACTGACCACCTGACCGCGCATGCAGTGATCACGTGGCTGGTCGTTCACTGATCACGTGTTTATCATACGGTGATCACGTGACTGAGAGGCGCTGATCACGTGACTGTGCCGTCAGTGATCACGTGGCTGAGCAGGCACTGATATCGTGACTGAGCATGCACTGATCATGTGCCGGGAGCCGGGGAGGCATTCCACTCTGGACAAAGGTCATGAGGAAGGAGGCTCGGCATACGCAAATGCGGGATCGAGCCTCAGGAGTCCACCCGGATATTCTCGAGCATCTCCCCCCAAAAAACCGGAGTCTGCCTACTGTATTGCTTTGTGCTCTCACCTCTGATTTCACTGGGGGCTGTCCCCCACCACCATCTCGCTCTCTCTGTCAAAGAGTTAACTTACAGCTCCAATTCATAAAGTTCCTTGTCATTCTTCCCTTTAACTTCCAGCTGAGTCTCCATCTGGAGCGCGGAACCCACCACGCTTACTAATTATGCCTGGGCTGCTAAGACCCACTCGAGAAGGTGTCTAGGGTGAGGCACCTTTCGCTATTCGAGAGGGCGCCTGCGGCCTACGTAAGTGGTGCAAACTTCTTGTCTTGAAGTTTGATTGGTCTTCCGCGTAAACCAAGCTACTCAGTCTCTTTTCTCCACCGAATTTTCCTACTGAGCTCTCCTCATACTATTATTCTTGACATCTCTGATTAGCATATAAATAGTCGCCTAGGCCATCTCTCCTTCGAATACCCTGGATCAGTTGGGGCTGGTCCCCGGCAGGTGGCGACCGAACAGGGACCTCAGGAGGCAATACTCAAAGAGCTGAGCAGACACGAACCACGCAATCAGCAGGCAATAAGCATGGAGCTCAGCAGTGACGAATCATGCTGCTCAACTGGCAATAATCAAGCACGTGACCAGGCAGGAATCACGCAGCTCAGCTGGCAATTGTCAAGCAGATGAGCCGACAGGAATCACGCAGCTCAGCTGGCAATTGTCATGCAGATGAGCCGGCAGGAATCACGCAGCTCAGCAGGCCCTGATCACGTGACTCTGCAGGCACTGATCACGTGGCTGATCAAGTCCAGATCACGTGACTGAGCATGCACTGATCACGTGGCTATCATGCACTGATGGCGTGACTGCGCATGCACTGATGACGTGGCTGATCGGGCACTGATCACATGGCTCATCATGCACTGATCACGTGTTTATCAGGCAATGATCAGTGACTGACAGGCGCTGATCATGGGACTGTGCACGCACTGATCACGTGGCTATCATGCACTGATCACGTGACTGCGCATGCACTGATGACGTGGCTGTTCGGGCACTGATCACGTGTTTATCAGGCAGTGATCAGTGACTGACAGGCGCTGATCAGGGGACTGTGCACGCACTGATCAGGTGGCTGATCAGGAACTGACCACCTGACCGCGCATGCAGTGATCACGTGGCTGGTCGTTCACTGATCACGTGTTTATCATACGGTGATCACGTGACTGAGAGGCGCTGATCACGTGACTGTGCCGTCAGTGATCACGTGGCTGAGCAGGCACTGATATCGTGACTGAGCATGCACTGATCATGTGCCGGGAGCCGGGGAGGCATTCCACTCTGGACAAAGGTCATGAGGAAGGAGGCTCGGCATACGCAAATGCGGGATCGAGCCTCAGGAGTCCACCCGGATATTCTCGAGCATCTCCCCCCAAAAAAACCGGAGTCTGCCTACTGTATTGCTTTGTGCTCTCACCTCTGATTTCACTGGGGGCTGTCCCCCACCACCATCTCGCTCTCTCTGTCAAAGAGTTAACTTACAGCTCCAATTCATAAAGTTCCTTGTCATTCTTCCCTTTAACTTCCAGCTGAGTCTCCATCTGGAGCGCGGAACCCACCACGCTTACTAATTATGCCTGGGCTGCTAAGACCCACTCGAGAAGGTGTCTAGGGTGAGGCACCTTTCGCTATTCGAGAGGGCGCCTGCGGCCTACGTAAGTGGTGCAAACTTCTTGTCTTGAAGTTTGATTGGTCTTCCGCGTAAACCAAGCTACTCAGTCTCTTTTCTCCACCGAATTTTCCTACTGAGCTCTCCTCATACTATTATTCTTGACATCTCTGATTAGCATATAAATAGTCGCCTAGGCCATCTCTCCTTCGAATACCCTGGATCAGTTGGGGCTGGTCCCCGGCAGGTGGCGACCGAACAGGGACCTCAGGAGGCAATACTCAAAGAGCTGAGCAGACACGAACCACGCAATCAGCAGGCAATAAGCATGGAGCTCAGCAGTGACGAATCATGCTGCTCAACTGGCAATAATCAAGCACGTGACCAGGCAGGAATCACGCAGCTCAGCTGGCAATTGTCAAGCAGATGAGCCGACAGGAATCACGCAGCTCAGCTGGCAATTGTCATGCAGATGAGCCGGCAGGAATCACGCAGCTCAGCAGGCCCTGATCACGTGACTCTGCAGGCACTGATCACGTGGCTGATCAAGTCCAGATCACGTGACTGAGCATGCACTGATCACGTGGCTATCATGCACTGATGACGTGACTGCGCATGCACTGATGGCGTGGCTGATCGGGCACTGATCACATGGCTCATCATGCACTGATCACGTGTTTATCAGGCAATGATCAGTGACTGACAGGCGCTGATCATGGGACTGTGCACGCACTGATCACGTGGCTATCATGCACTGATCACGTGACTGCGCATGCACTGATGACGTGGCTGTTCGGGCACTGATCACGTGTTTATCAGGCAGTGATCAGTGACTGACAGGCGCTGATCAGGGGACTGTGCACGCACTGATCAGGTGGCTGATCAGGAACTGACCACCTGACCGCGCATGCAGTGATCACGTGGCTGGTCGTTCACTGATCACGTGTTTATCATACGGTGATCACGTGACTGAGAGGCGCTGATCACGTGACTGTGCCGTCAGTGATCACGTGGCTGAGCAGGCACTGATATCGTGACTGAGCATGCACTGATCATGTGCCGGGAGCCGGGAGGCATTCCACTCTGGACAAAGGTCATGAGGAAGGAGGCTCGGCATACGCAAATGCGGGATCGAGCCTCAGGAGTCCACCCGGATGTTCTCGAGCATCTCCCCCCAAAAAACCGGAGTCTGCCTACTGTATTGCTTTGTGCTCTCACCTCTGATTTCACTGGGGGCTGTCCCCCACCACCATCTCGCTCTCTCTGTCAAAGAGTTAACTTACAGCTCCAATTCATAAAGTTCCTTGTCATTCTTCCCTTTAACTTCCAGCTGAGTCTCCATCTGGAGCGCGGAACCCACCACGCTTACTAATTATGCCTGGGCTGCTAAGACCCACTCGAGAAGGTGTCTAGGGTGAGGCACCTTTCGCTATTCGAGAGGGCGCCTGCGGCCTACGTAAGTGGTGCAAACTTCTTGTCTTGAAGTTTGATTGGTCTTCCGCGTAAACCAAGCTACTCAGTCTCTTTTCTCCACCGAATTTTCCTACTGAGCTCTCCTCATACTATTATTCTTGACATCTCTGATTAGCATATAAATAGTCGCCTAGGCCATCTCTCCTTCGAATACCCTGGATCAGTTGGGGCTGGTCCCCGGCAGGTGGCGACCGAACAGGGACCTCAGGAGGCAATACTCAAAGAGCTGAGCAGACACGAACCACGCAATCAGCAGGCAATAAGCATGGAGCTCAGCAGTGACGAATCATGCTGCTCAACTGGCAATAATCAAGCACGTGACCAGGCAGGAATCACGCAGCTCAGCTGGCAATTGTCAAGCAGATGAGCCGACAGGAATCACGCAGCTCAGATGGCAATTGTCATGCAGATGAGCCGGCAGGAATCACGCAGCTCAGCAGGCCCTGATCACGTGACTCTGCAGGCACTGATCACGTGGCTGATCAAGTCCAGATCACGTGACTGAGCATGCACTGATCACGTGGCTATCATGCACTGATGGCGTGACTGCGCATGCACTGATGGCGTGGCTGATCGGGCACTGATCACATGGCTCATCATGCACTGATCACGTGTTTATCAGGCAATGATCAGTGACTGACAGGCGCTGATCATGGGACTGTGCACGCACTGATCACGTGGCTATCATGCACTGATCACGTGACTGCGCATGCACTGATGACGTGGCTGTTCGGGCACTGATCACGTGTTTATCAGGCAGTGATCAGTGACTGACAGGCGCTGATCAGGGGACTGTGCACGCACTGATCAGGTGGCTGATCAGGAACTGACCACCTGACTGCGCATGCAGTGATCACGTGGCTGGTCGTTCACTGATCACGTGTTTATCATACGGTGATCACGTGACTGAGAGGCGCTGATCACGTGACTGTGCCGTCAGTGATCACGTGGCTGAGCAGGCACTGATATCGTGACTGAGCATGCACTGATCATGTGCCGGGAGCCGGGGAGGCATTCCACTCTGGACAAAGGTCATGAGGAAGGAGGCTCGGCATACGCAAATGCGGGATCGAGCCTCAGGAGTCCACCCGGATATTCTCGAGCATCTCCCCCCAAAAAAACCGGAGTCTGCCTACTGTATTGCTTTGTGCTCTCACCTCTGATTTCACTGGGGGCTGTCCCCCACCACCATCTCGCTCTCTCTGTCAAAGAGTTAACTTACAGCTCCAATTCATAAAGTTCCTTGTCATTCTTCCCTTTAACTTCCAGCTGAGTCTCCATCTGGAGCGCGGAACCCACCACGCTTACTAATTATGCCTGGGCTGCTAAGACCCACTCGAGAAGGTGTCTAGGGTGAGGCACCTTTCGCTATTCGAGAGGGCGCCTGCGGCCTACGTAAGTGGTGCAAACTTCTTGTCTTGAAGTTTGATTGGTCTTCCGCGTAAACCAAGCTACTCAGTCTCTTTTCTCCACCGAATTTTCCTACTGAGCTCTCCTCATACTATTATTCTTGACATCTCTGATTAGCATATAAATAGTCGCCTAGGCCATCTCTCCTTCGAATACCCTGGATCAGTTGGGGCTGGTCCCCGGCAGGTGGCGACCGAACAGGGACCTCAGGAGGCAATACTCAAAGAGCTGAGCAGACACGAACCACGCAATCAGCAGGCAATAAGCATGGAGCTCAGCAGTGACGAATCATGCTGCTCAACTGGCAATAATCAAGCACGTGACCAGGCAGGAATCACGCAGCTCAGCTGGCAATTGTCAAGCAGATGAGCCGACAGGAATCACGCAGCTCAGCTGGCAATTGTCATGCAGATGAGCCGGCAGGAATCACGCAGCTCAGCAGGCCCTGATCACGTGACTCTGCAGGCACTGATCACGTGGCTGATCAAGTCCAGATCACGTGACTGAGCATGCACTGATCACGTGGCTATCATGCACTGATGGCGTGACTGCGCATGCACTGATGACGTGGCTGATCGGGCACTGATCACATGGCTCATCATGCACTGATCACGTGTTTATCAGGCAATGATCAGTGACTGACAGGCGCTGATCATGGGACTGTGCACGCACTGATCACGTGGCTATCATGCACTGATCAAGTGACTGCGCATGCACTGATGACGTGGCTGTTCGGGCACTGATCACGTGTTTATCAGGCGGTGATCAGTGACTGACAGGCGCTGATCAGGGGACTGTGCACGCACTGGTCAGGTGGCTGATCAGGAACTGACCACCTGACTGCGCATGCAGTGATCACGTGGCTGGTCGTTCACTGATCACGTGTTTATCATACGGTGATCACGTGACTGAGAGGCGCTGATCACGTGACTGTGCCGTCAGTGATCACGTGGCTGAGCAGGCACTGATATGGTGACTGAGCATGCACTGATCATGTGCCGGTAGCCGGGGAGGCATTCCACTCTGGACAAAGGTCATGAGGAAGGAGGCTCCGCATACGCAAATGCGGGATCGAGCCTCAGGAGTCCACCCGGATATTCTCGAGCATCTCCCCCCAAAAAAACCGGAGTCTGCCTACTGTATTGCTTTGTGCTCTCACCTCTGATTTCACTGGGGGCTGTCCCCCACCACCATCTCGCTCTCTCTGTCAAAGAGTTAACTTACAGCTCCAATTCATAAAGTTCCTTGTCATTCTTCCCTTTAACTTCCAGCTGAGTCTCCATCTGGAGCGCAGAACCCACCACGCTTACTAATTATGCCTGGGCTGCTAAGACCCACTCGAGAAGGTGTCTAGGGTGAGGCACCTTTAGCTATTTGAGAGGGCGCCTGCGGCCTACGTAAGTGGTGCAAACTTCTTGTCTTGAAGTTTGATTGGTCTTCCGCGTAAACCAAGCTACTCAGTCTCTTTTCTCCACCGAATTTTCCTACTGAGCTCTCCTCATGCTATTATTCTTGACATCTCTGATTAGCATATAAATAGTCGCCTAGGCCATCTCTCCTTCGAATACCCTGGATCAGTTGGGGCTGGTCCCCGGCAGGTGGCGACCGAACAGGGACCTCAGGAGGCAATACTCAAAGAGCTGAGCAGACACGAACCACGCAATCAGCAGGCAATAAGCATGGAGCTCAGCAGTGACGAATCATGCTGCTCAACTGGCAATAATCAAGCACGTGACCAGGCAGGAATCACGCAGCTCAGCCGGCAATTGTCAAGCAGATGAGCTGACAGGAATCACGCAGCTCAGCTGGCAATTGTCATGCAGATGAGCCGGCAGGAATCACGCAGCTCAGCAGGCCCTGATCACGTGACTCTGCAGGCACTGATCACGTGGCTGATCAAGTCCAGATCACGTGACTGAGCATGCACTGATCACGTGGCTATCATGCACTGATGGCGTGACTGCGCATGCACTGATGGCGTGGCTGATCGGGCACTGATCACATGGCTCATCATGCACTGATCACGTGTTTATCAGGCAATGATCAGTGGCTGACAGGCGCTGATCATGGGACTGTGCACGCACTGATCGCGTGGCTATCATGCACTGATCACGTGACTGCGCATGCACTGATGGCGTGGCTGTTAGGGCACTGATCACGTGTTTATCAGGCAGTGATCAGTGACTGACAGGCGCTGATCAGGGGACTGTGCACGCACTGATCAGGTGGCTGATCAGGAACTGACCACCTGACCGCGCATGCAGTGATCACGTGGCTGATCGTTCACTGATCACGTGTTTATCATGCGGTGATCGCGTGACTGAGAGGCGCTGATCACGTGACTGTGCCGTCGGTGATCACGTGGCTGAGCAGGCACTGATATCGTGACTGAGCATGCACTGATCATGTGCCGGGAGCCGGGGAGGCATTCCACTCTGGACAAAGGTCATGAGGAAGGAGGCTCGGCACACGCAAATGCGGGATCGAGCCTCAGGAGTCCACCCGGATGTTCTCGAGCATCTCCCCCCAAAAAAACCGGAGTCTGCCTACTGTATTGCTTTGTGCTCTCACCTCTGATTTCACTGGGGGCTGTCCCCCACCACCATCTCGCTCTCTCTGTCACAGAGTTAACTTACAGCTCCAATTCCTAAAGTTCCTTGTCATTCTTCCCTTTAACTTCCAGCTGAGTCTCCATCTGGAGCGCGGAACCCACCACGCTTACTAATTATGCCTGGGCTGCTAAGACCCACTCGAGAAGGTGTCTAGGGTGAGGCACCTTTCGCTATTCGAGAGGGCGCCTGCGGCCTACGTAAGTGGTGCAAACTTCTTGTCTTGAAGTTTGATTGGTCTTCCGCGTAAACCAAGCTACTCAGTCTCTTTTCTCCACCGAATTTTCCTACTGAGCTCTCCTCATACTATTATTCTTGACATCTCTGATTAGCATATAAATGGTCGCCTAGGCCATCTCTCCTTCGAATACCCTGGATCAGTTGGGGCTGGTCCCCGGCAGGTGGCGACCGAACAGGGACCTCAGGAGGCAATACTCAAAGAGCTGAGCAGACACGAACCACGCAATCAGCAGGCAATAAGCATGGAGCTCAGCGGTGACGAATCATGCTGCTCAAATGGCAATAATCAAGCACGTGACCAGGCAGGAATCACGCAGCTCAGCTGGCAATTGTCAAGCAGATGAGCCGACAGGAATCACGCAGCTCAGCTGGCAATTGTCATGCAGATGAGCCGGCAGGAATCGCGCAGCTCAGCAGGCCCTGATCACGTGACTCTGCAGGCACTGATCACGTGGCTGATCAAGTCCAGATCACGTGACTGAGCATGCACTGATCACGTGGCTATCATGCACTGATAGCGTGACTGCGCATGCACTGATGGCGTGGCTGATCGGGCACTGATCACATGGCTCATCA
The DNA here is from genome assembly GCF_032452875.1 of Bos javanicus. Classification (NCBI taxonomy): domain Eukaryota; kingdom Metazoa; phylum Chordata; class Mammalia; order Artiodactyla; family Bovidae; genus Bos; species Bos javanicus. The sequence continues at coordinate 104,812 of NW_026894585.1, forward strand.
TGCACTGGTCACGTGTTTATCAGGCAATGATCAGTGACTGACAGGCGCTGATCATGGGACTGTGCACGCACTGATCACGTGGCTATCATGCACTGATCACGTGACTGCGCATGCACTGATGGCGTGGCTGTTCGGGCACTGATCACGTGTTTATCAGGCAGTGATCAGTGACTGACAGAAGCTGATCAGGGGACTGTGCACGCACTGATCAGGTGGCTGATCAGGAACTGACCACCTGACTCGCATGCAGTGATCACGTGGCTGGTCGTTCACTGATCACGTGTTTATCATCGGTGATCACGTGACTGAGAGGCGCTGATCACGTGACTGTGCCGTCAGTGATCACGTGGCTGAGCAGGCACTGATATCGTGACTGAGCATGCACTGATCATGTGCCGGGAGCCGGGGAGGCATTCCACTCTGGACAAAGGTCATGAGGAAGGAGGCTCGGCATACGCAAATGCGGGATCGAGCCTCAGGAGTCCACCCGGATATTCTCGAGCATCTCCCCCAAAAAAACCGGAGTCTGCCTGCTGTATTGCTTTGTGCTCTCACCTCTGATTTCACTGGAGGCTGTCCCCCACCACCATCTCGCTCTCTCTGTCAAAGAGTTAACTTACAGCTCCAATTCATAAAGTTCCTTGTCATTCTTCCCTTTAACTTCCAGCTGAGTCTCCATCTGGAGCGCGGAACCCACCACGCTTACTAATTATGCCTGGGCTGCTAAGACCCACTCGAGAAGGTGTCTAGGGTGAGGCACCTTTCGCTATTCGAGAGGGCGCCTGCGGCCTACGTAAGTGGTGCAAACTTCTTGTCTTGAAGTTTGATTGGTCTTCCGCGTAAACCAAGCTACTCAGTCTCTTTTCTCCACCGAATTTTCCTACTGAGCTCTCCTCATACTATTATTCTTGACATCTCTGATTAGCATATAAATAGTCGCCTAGGCCATCTCTCCTTCGAATACCCTGGATCAGTTGGGGCTGGTCCCCGGCAGGTGGCGACCGAACAGGGACCTCAGGAGGCAATACTCAAAGAGCTGAGCAGACACGAACCACGCAATCAGAGGCAATAGCATGGAGCTCAGCAGTGACAGATCATGCTGCTCAACTGGCAATAATCAAGCGTGACCAGGCAGGATCACGCAGCTCAGCTGGCAATTGTCAAGCAGATGAGCCGACAGGAATCACGCAGCTCAGCTGGAGCAAAGCTCAGCACGTGACTCTGCAGGCACTGATCACTGGGCAAGGGTCCAGATCACGTGACTGAGCATGCACTGATCACGTGGCTATCATGCACTGATGCGTGACTGCGCATGCACTGATGCGTGGCTGATCGGGCACTGATCACATGGCTCATCATGCACTGATCACGTGTTTATCAGGCAATGATCAGTGACTGACAGGCGCTGATCATGGGACTGTGCGCACTGATCACCGTGGCTATCATGCACTGATCACGTGACTGCGCATGCACTGATGGCGTGGCTGTTCGGGCACTGATCACGTGTTTATCAGGCAGTGATCAGTGACTGACAGGCGCTGATCAGGGGACTGTACGCACTGATCAGGTGGCTGATCAGGAACTGACCACCTGACCGCGCATGCGGTGATCACGTGGCTGGTCGTTCACTGATCACGTGTTTATCATCCGGTGATCACGTGACTGAAGGCGCTGATCACGTGACTGTGCCGTCAGTGATCACGTGGCTGAGCAGGCACTGATATCGTGACTGAGCATGCACTGATCATGTGCCGGGAGCCGGGGAGGCATTCCACTCTGGACAAAGGTCATGAGGAAGGAGGCTCGGCATACGCAAATGCGGGATCGAGCCTCAGGAGTCCACCCGGATATTCTCGAGCATCTCCCCAAAACCAGGAGTCTGCCTACTGTATTGCTTTGTGCTCTCACCTCTGATTTCACTGGGGCTGTCCCCCACCACCATCTCGCTCTCTCTGTCAAAGAGTTAACTCACAGCTCCAATTCATAAAGTTCCTTGTCATTCTTCCTTTAACTTCCAGCTGAGTCTCCATCTGGAGCACGGAACCCACCACGCTTACTAATTATGCCTGGGCTGCTAAGACCCACTCGAGAAGGTGTCTAGGGTGAGGCACCTTTCGCTATTCGAGAGGCGCCTGCGGCCTCCGTAAGTGGTGCAAACTTCTTGTCTTGAAGTTTGATTGGTCTTCGCGTAAACCAAGCTACTCAGTCTCTTTTCTCCACTGAATTTTCCTACTGAGGCTCTCCTCATACTATTATTCTTGACATCTCTGATTAGCATATAAAGAGTCGCCTAGGCCATCTCTCCTTCGAATACCCTGGATCAGTTGGGGCTGGTCCCCGGCAGGTGGCGACGAACAGGGACCTCAGGAGGCAATACTCAAAGAGCTGAGCAGACACGAACCACGCAATCAGCAGGCAGCATGGAGCTCAGCAGTGACGAATCATGCTGCTCAACTGGCAATAATCAAGCACGTGACCAGGCAGGAATCACGCAGCTCAGCTGGCAATTGTCAAGCAGATGAGCCGACAGGAATCACGCAGCTCAGATGGCAATTGTCATGCAGATT